>NC_044498.1:8815064-9007564 GCF_902362185.1 Chanos chanos
AGAGACAGAGGTGTTAAGGTTTACACAGTCAGACATTGTTAGCAGAGACCATAGAGACAGAGGTGTTAAGGTATAGTTGTGGGTATGGGGTAATGGCAACGAAAGTATTATGGTTAGAAACAGTGGGGTAAGAGCAATAAAGTTTAACAGGGCAGAGAATAGTAAAGAAAGAGAATAGTGAAGGGACAGAAAATTATAAAAGGAATTAAGGTTCAGCGCTAGACGGCTTAAAAATCTCAACACAGATAGTGCAGCCTAATCCCATTCACCCAGTGGTTCCTCCTCAGCACCAATTTGAAGCCATCTGACATGTGTTATTGGAGGGCGCTAACTTGAAGCTTTTGTATTCATCCCATATTTTCTAAAGCACTCTCTCCCTTCATTAAGGGTGGTCATGTTAATCCTCATCACTTATTCCATATGTTCTTTTTTTTTTTTTTTTTTTTCAAAAACCGCAAATCATCACTGAGTGGATGAATTATATGACAAATGAATGGATCAATGAGGCATGAGAGAGAGAAGGAGAGAGAGAGAAAGACAGAGGGAGAGAGAGAGTGAGAAAGATGCCTCCATACAATGTGCAGGCTCAGCAAAGCCTCTCTGATGTGGTCTGGCACCTAGTTCACACACTCGACCAGATCCACACATTGCATTCATATTCATGTATCTCTTGAGAGGGAGGGGTCAGAGGAGAAACAAGTTGAGTGTCTTGTGCCTTGTGTATTTACTTACATCAAGGATCATTAAAAACAATACGTCGCGTAAGTGAATCTCGCGTGTGTCATATCACCAATTTAGTCACATGTGAATGATGGATGGTATGTGATTAAGCAAATAAACGAGTTCTCGCCTCACTCAAACAGATGTTCATAGCAAGGACACCAGTAGTTTTCAGATCATACACTTTCTTAAACTGAGGCAAAAAAAAAAAAACCTATTTCAATGTCCACGTCAAAACATTAGCTTCCCATCTTAAGAGGAGGTTGTGATACTGATTGCAACTGTGAGACTGTTCCCTTACACAGTCATGTTCATGACATATGGTTCGCATCAAATCCTTGAGTTGATTTTCCTCTCCAGATCTCATTGCGTAGCTCTGTAACTTTTTGTTGTTGTTTTCTTTTTCATTCTTAACAATCAAATAAAATCGGTTTAACGCTGTAAATATTGTCACGATGAAATTAAAAGTTTTCTTGTTTTGAATTTGGAAAAATAAGTTTGCGAGGTTTTCTCGTGAAAAAAATATAATAACTTTAGAAACTCAAAAGAACATCTATATGTTACCATTTACTAAACAGAATAAATAAATTAAATGTAATTGGATCTTGATGTTCTATCCGTGTGCTTCAAAGAAAACATTATTCCAATTAATTCACTTGTATATTAATGATTTTATACCATTATACCAAATTAAATCAATACCAAAGCATGTCAAATAAAAACAACAGATCCTCATATTTTTGGCAGCATCGTAGTACATTGTCTTCCAAGATCAGAATGTATTTTAGTGTCCAAGATGCAAATTATTATTGCCACATTCTTGTTGAATGTGGTTTTATAACCAAAGACTTTTGGGATTTGAGAATGAAGGCTCCTCAGAATTCTGAATGATCCTGTCTATTGTATTCAAAGTCTATATTAAAATGAAATTTTACACAGGACTTTACAGTATGCAGATTATGTCAATTCCTGCAACGACGTGCAAAGTTAGACAGTAACAACAAATACTGATGAAGGACAGTTCCATTACAAATAAATGTGATGTTTCTTCCCTTTACCAAAATGAGAGAAGTTTATAGTGTGCATTCCAGTGGTAAGACAGACTGTAAACGTCTTTTTTTAGCGATGTAGATCAAGGTCTCAAAATGAGTTTAATCAAATTGCTTTTGGAAATAGTTTCTTCAAGTCGTAAATGTTCTCTTTTTTTTTCTATCTACAGAGGGTTTGTCTGAAAATTCTGCAGGTCATGAGAAAAATTTGGGAATTGTGATTCAGGGTCATTTTTGGAAAAAAAAAAACAACATTTCTTGTTTTAAATAAAGACATTTAAAGCGAATAAAAGAAAGAAAAGAATAACTTTTTTTTTTTTACAACGACATGCACAAAGACCACATTTTTTACACACTTTTACAATGTCTCACTTTACTCATGATTCACGTTTTTTTTTGATCACGTCAATCAAAAACCTGACAATTAAATACTTTTCAATGAGAAAATAATCATACTATATTTTGTTTGTATGTGCCATCAGGCTATTTCAGTACACTGAGGATTAGTGTTTAGTGCTGTCAAAGCGTTATATTTTTCCATCCTGCAGTGCATCGCTAATTATAAATCGTCTTTTGATTTCGTCATACCTCGAGAATTTCTGCGGTTTTTTACTTGCTCATGCTATTTGGGTTTTCATGGCCTCAAAGGTTGTTCTGTTACAGAAACGCGTCTCTCCCTCCCTCCCACCCCCCTCCCTCTCTCTCTCTCTCTCTCTCTCTCTCTCTCTCTTTCTCTAGAGAAGGGTGGCAGGTGTCACACCCACGCCGTGACTTTGGCGTTAGGCGCGCAGGCAGCTGAACAGAACAGAGAGATAAAGTGCTTGCTCTTCCTGTGTGAGGTTAGGGCTCTGTGCCGGCTCATTGCAGCGCCGCTCAAAACCACACCAAGTCGCCCCCTCATCTTCACACCACCAGAGGTAAGCAGTGCGGTTAGGAGGCCAGGTGCTTGGCGAAGCAGAGGAACTTGAGAACCTCCGTAACCTTCTGGTCTCATGTGTAATCAGATTACGTGTTCATTTTGAGTCTGTGAGGTGTTACCGTTAAGACAGTGGCTTTTTTGTTTTTCTTTTTTTTTTTTTTTTTTTTTTTTCCTTTTTTTTTTCTTTTTTTTTTTTTGACAGGGATCACTCTTGCCCGACTTCTCTCAGCTGAGAGTTTAACGCCCCCCCCCCCCCACACACACACACACACACACACCCTCCCCCCCTCCCTCCACCCCCTGTCTGCAAAGCTCACCCACTTACTGAGTGAAAGAGGTATAGCAAGGGTTTTTTTTTTTTAATTAATTTTTCTCTTTTTTTTTTTTTGGCTGAAAGTTTATTTAGGAGTGAAGTACAGATTACTTTAACATGAGTACTGTTTACAAAAGTACAGCAGTTAGTATTTGTCTGTGCCTGGTTAACTCAAATATGACACGTCCAGGGAGAGCGCAGACTCCTGGTCCATTCTGAAGCCACAAACGCCTCCGTAGTTCTACTCTCGGAGGAGAGATACAGAGGGTGTAGTCCTCTTTACTTGAAGGTTGATGTGACTCACCACACATGTAATAAACTGCAGGGAGACTCAGCTCCTTGGAAAGAGAAACAAGGGTGGAGAGAGAGAGAGAGAGTGAGAGAGAGAGGAAAAATATATCGAGAAGACTTCTGTCACTCTGTGAAAAATAGCTTCCCCTTTGGACGGAACTTCATAGGCCACAATCAAGCGGTGCCAAGACGCGCAATCTCGGCAAATCAAGTCGGCATCTATTAATAATATTTCCCTGGCTGCGCTCGTGGCGGTGCACACGCGTGTCCTCCCCGCTGTCACGGCTCCGTGATGGAGCGTCGCCTTTATCTTAGACCTGGCACGTTTCTGTCACCGTGATAAACAATTCACACAGGAATCTGAATAAAGATCTTTCCCTGCAGACCTCCAAGCCCACCAGCCCCACCCCTGCCTTTCTTACCCCCCCCCCCCCACCCCCACCCTCCCTCCCCATCCACCCCTCATCCCTTCCTAATTTTTCTACATTCTAAAACGGATAACAGCAAACCACAGTCTTTGCTCTCCTGTTCCTGTTCCACAGTTTTGTTCCTTTGTTCAAAGGTATGTAAATGCACTGGGGATGTCATACACCTAGTCGCTTTTGTGTAACGAGTGTGTCAGAGAAGACCTGGGAGGAGAAAGGCGATGTAACCTACAATGTGCGACTCGCGTATCTGGACCACAGCGAAGGCCTGATCTGCTACCCTTGACCCCCTGACGTTGAAAATGATTTAATCAAGGGAGCTGAAAGAATTCATTTGTGGGAACAGAAAGAAAACTGTATGCTCCGATTTACATAATTTTTAAAAAAAAAGGAGAGAAAGACTGAAAGAGGAGAAAGAGAGATAGAAAAAAGAAATAGGCGTTCGTCGATTACAACGACAGGACATGAACTGAGCTTTACGTGTGACTTTTGAGTAGGTTCTCAAACGTTATCTTTTAGCCTCTGATCTCATTTGATTACATAATTTGACTGGCAAGTGCTTTTGGGCACTTCTCTAATCCACACGCTCTGCCTGCCTGCCTGCCTGCCTGCCTGTCTGCCTGCCTGCCTGCCTGCCTGCCTGTCTGCCTGTCTGTCTGCTCTCGCCAGTTCTGCGGAACACCCCCCTCCTTCCCACCTCTTCTTCTTTCACAGTAAAACTTTCAAACGACGATTCACCTGACTGTTGTCTTTTTCCGAGTGCCTGTGATGACGCTGATTAAAAAGATGCAGCCAGATTAGCAGTAAATAAAGGGTCGAAGAGAGTCGAAAAAAGATGGGAGGGAAAGAGGTGTGGACAGTTTGTTCAACATGTCACTGAGACCTCAGAGAGAGAGAGAGAGAGAGATCACACATCAGAAAAGAAGGAGGAGAGAAGAGAGTGTGTCCCCCACCCAAATGACAGAAAGTCTCTCTCTGGACCAGCGGGCACAGAAAATATGCATGGCGTCCCCAAAGATGCACCCCCCCCACACACACCCACACAGCCCCCCCCCCCCCCCAACTTCCATCCCTCCCCCCGGGTGGAAAGGCATCAAGCTGGGTTGACTCTAAAGCAGTATGGAGAGGCATGCCGCTGTGACAAGCCC
The DNA here is from genome assembly GCF_902362185.1 of Chanos chanos. Lineage (NCBI taxonomy): Eukaryota > Metazoa > Chordata > Actinopteri > Gonorynchiformes > Chanidae > Chanos > Chanos chanos. The sequence goes on from NC_044498.1 coordinate 8,819,930, forward strand.
AGTAGAGTGAAAAATATGGCACACGACTGAATCCCACCACAGACGTGCCAGCTACACCAACAACGGGGCCTCCCCAACCTACCGCTGACAACTGGCATACAGATCTTTTGTTCTGAGATTTCTCTCTCTCTCTCTCTGTCTCTCTCTCTCTCTGCCACACACAAGCACGCACAGAGTCAAATTCGAAACCGTGCAAGTGTATACGCATGTTTTGGCTGAGCATTTGCTCTCCTTTCCCGATCCTCATTTTAGTTCACGGGACAATAATCATAAAGAACAGGTTTGTTTTAATATAGGAGACTTCTCTCCGTGCAATGTCCTATAGGCAATTGTGTGTTCGGCATGCAAAAAAAATGCACAGCAGTGAAATGTAGAAATTGCTCCATGCATATTAAAGACACTTGTCATCCAGATGTCACTTAAGACCAGAGAGGACATGAGGCCAGGCTCCTGCGAGACCTTTCTCCTAAAAACCATAAAATTAGATCCAGGAATACATCCAACTGACAACTGAGAGCAAGGGGGAAAAAAAAAACAAAGGCAACAGCAGTTCATTTTACCCATCACGCTTTTTTCTTTTCTTTTTTTTCTTTTTTTTTTTTTCTTTTGCATATAATGAAATGTGCTCATGTAAATAGCATGTGCCACGGAGACAAATTGGTAATTCAGGTTTGGGGTGAAAATGAGACTTCGGTAGGAAAAAGGGGAAATGGGTTTGCATGGTGCAGGGGAACCAGGGCCGTTAAAATGTCACATCAGAGACCCGCCGTCTTTAGGTAACCAGATGTATTATTGGAGAAGGAGGAGCGATAAAAATAAGAGACAATGATGAAAATGAACACAGTTGCTGAAAATGTTCTTTCATTTTTATTTTTGTACGCGTTGCCTTTCTGTACACATTGGAAATCAAATATGTTTACTGTCGGTCACTAAATTACAGTGGAGTGTATTTCAGACCAACAGTACAAATATGGGGGGGGGGGTTGGCGGAGGGAGTACTTGAGAAGTAAGCGATAGCTTTCGTGTTAGGGATAAAAGACGCAGTTCTGAATTCTGCTTTGTAAAAGACTGACTGTAATGTGAATACATTCGCACTCCAATCTACCTCAGTATAATTGCTCTTAACACAGGCACCAGTTGGGCAGTACATTTTTATAAATGGATTAAAAAGAAATCAAACAGCCCACGGTTTAAGCAGGGTACTGTACAGTCAGTGTGGAAGCGTGTTCGTGTGTTGGAGTCCAGGTTCTTGTACATGTGGGAGATGTAAGGTCTAGAGTCCAGCCAGCTAAGAGACCAGAGCCTCAGGGGTGACAAATAACCCTAATGAAATTGGACAATTCAGCATACATGCATAAAAGGATCTTAAATATTGATGTGGTAGATTAACCTAGTGGCGGATATTCCAACGTTTAATATTTTAAGTGCCTGACAGGACACGTTTGATATATCGAGGAGGATATAATTGTCCGTGTTAGTTTGCTACGAACGCTTCAACGACTGGACACATAAAAACACACTGACGCGTAACGAATTCTTATCTCTTGACTAAGAAAAAAGAGGAAGAAGAAGAAGAGAAAGAAGAAGAAGAAGAAGAGAAAGAAGAAGAAGAATCTCCTACTGCAACTATGAATACAGTTTTGGACGCATTTTCTCCCATTGATTTATTATTAAAGATTACTTCAAGGCATGTGGAATGAAATGAAAGCAATAGATTTTAATTCGCACACCAGAACAGTGGAACTGAGGGTGGCTTATTACAAAGCTTCATCAAGTCAAAACAGTCGGCCCTTCAAAACACCAACAGGACCTGCCTGAATTCATTTACAAAGGCCTGTGTTGAGTCGTTACCCTGAAACGAAGCCACAGAGCACATTGTTTATAACTGTGAGAATGCGCACTACAGTTTTTTTTTTTCTTTCATTTCGCAACTATTATATTCCACAAAAATCTGTTCTGTATTCACTGAACCACAAGGCTTGTTCACTAATCTTATCTTATTACTCTTACAAGGAACACGCTAAGTATTAAGAGAACCCTTAGAAACAATAAAAAGGAAAAGAAGAAGAAAACGGATCGCAGGTCATCATCCAGTCCTGAATATAAACTAAGAGAGAGAGACAGATTAAGCAGTAAAAGAAGTAATTGAAAACTACCCAAAAGAGAAAAAGCATGAATTCAATACTGTAATTAATGGAAGCTCATTCAAATATTGCGCTGTGAGTTAATAAGGAATATTGTGTCCTTGGACCTTAGATTCAAAACATTAAAAATACTAAATAATAGTTTTAGTTGTACTCAGTCACTCACACACACACACACATATATATATACTTTTTACATTCTTTTTTATTATCCTCAAACCATGCAACTGTATTTGACCACAGAAATCATATTAAAACAAAGTATCCTCTACCTCCCATATCTTAGTGGGAGTCTCCTACACATAAGTGGTACATAAAGATTACACCAATAACAATTATTCAAATTCATTCAGATCGGGGCACTCCAAGTAATCGGTTAATGTCTTGAAATCAATTTCATTCCCATATGAGAGCCCATCCAATGCCCCGAGAGCAGGCAATTATTAAACACACAGATCCAAAATCCATAATTAGAGAGATGGTAATAAAGCTCAGATACTTGCGGTGGGAGACGTTAATAGTTAAACACAGGGCACGATGTAATCAGGAGGTGTAGGCGGCACCCGGGCCACCTAGTGACACCTGAAAAAAGGGGCGAGGCTCCCCGTAGTCCTGCAGCCACCCCCAACCCCCAAACACACACGCACAAACCCAATGCCCCCAATGCCACCTCCTCTCCTTCCCCTGAGGCTACGGTGCATACCAGTGACACTCCGGAGGGATGACCCTGAGAATCTCATTATGCATGCGCCCGAAGAGGCCTCCTACATTTGCATACAGAAGACAGACCAAATAAGGTCGTAAATCAGACGCCAATATTCAAATGAGTTCGAATGGTGAGGCATGGGGGGTGTGTGTGTGTGTGGGGGGGGGGGGGGGACCTTTGGATATGTGCTTTCAGGCAAATATCCCATATGTGGGGATGAGAGGTACTCACTCTCATTATGGGACAGGTCCACTCTGACCACTATGCATGTATAAATTCTTGTCACCGTGTTGCCAAGGGACAAGTCTGTACTATATTTCAATATACAAATGTGCGTGAATGTGTGTGGGGTGCCACTTTGCCTTCAGAGACAAACTCACTCTGCTAGCTGCCCTTACATTAATGACAGTTGAAGGCCAAGCGTCCTCTCTCTCTCTCTCTCTCTCTCTCTCTCTCACTGACTCTCAGTTCACATAAGTGTACATAGAGAGGACATCTTTAGATAGACTCTTGAATGTGCGAGAGGAGTTTTGACTGACTGATGTTATGCTCGTTAAATGTTGACTGTGTGTTGCCGAGGAGGCATTTTTAGATATGTACAATGGTGCTTATGTGCTTATGCTGATTCACACAGTCATTACAGTTTCTATTGGAGGGAATAAGAGTTTATCTGGAGCATTCAAAAGACCGGAATTGAAAAGGCAAGGAACAAATTAGAGTGTATGTTTGAAACTGCTGTTGTTTTTTTTGTTTTTTTTTGTCAACAGAATGAATGATTCAGCTGTGAGATAAAAGTGGTGTTGTTTACACTTTTAGAGAGGTATTTAGAGGCTGCTTTTCAGGATCTTTAGAAGATAGTAACCCCAATAAGACTGCCCTCTTGCTTCCATTTCATATTTTGTACAGATGTAAGAAAAAAATGTAAGGAAAATCTCTCTCTCTCTCTCTCTCTCTCTCTCTCTCTCTCTTTCTCTCTCTTTTTGTGACATGACATGCAAATAACTATCCATCAGTCAATTTGTTGGTCCCATAACCACCATCAGAGGGGCAGTGTCTGTGAAGTATGCAATTCCCCATCAACAAAGGAAAGAATTTAAAGCAATGCTCTCAGGCATAATTAATATACCCACTGCCTCCATTACTTGGTTTGTTTAACTCATCTTAGACTGAGGGGCAAGATGCAGTTTTTTTTTTTCTTTCTTTTTCTTTTTTTTTTTTTTAAATCACTGCACAGCGTTCACTTGTTCGACATCACTGAACTTGATCTTGTCAAAAAGAGAGTGAAAAAAATCCATCTTTTTTATTATCAACCTTGCACTAGCTGACAATGTCATTATTTCTATCTGGACAGACCTGGGTATGAATATAGTTACTAATGATGGAGGTCTTTGGGAGAGGAAGGTTCTTTAGACACTGTAATAAAGGAACCGGAATTACCTACTGAAAACTAATTAAATCTGCTTTTTTTATTTGTTTGTTTATTTTATTTATCTATTCTTTTTTTTTTTTTTTTGCCTAGAAGGCTGACTGTCGCCAAAAAAAACAAACAAAAAAAAACAGGCTCTATTCAACGGAGCGACTGTATTTGCAACTGTGTTTACAATGTCATATAGCTGAAATACCTCAAGATGCCGCTTGTCTACCCTTAGACCTCCGCCTTGAAGCGCAGCTTCGAGCCCATCACAGCCTTGAAGCCTATCGAAGCCCGTTGGACTTGAAGGGGTTAAGGAGAGTGCAATCCTTCATTAATACATTCTCTCTTTTTCTTTTCCATTATGGAGCCTGATTCAAGTAGGACAAAGAAAAATTTTTCCCTTACTTTTAGGTGCAGCAATTATATCTTGGTAAACACTATCATGATTACAAAGAAAAAAAAGTGTTTGGCGCTATAAGGCTCTGAAGTTTGCTCAAAACTGCACCACATTTTTGGGGGGGAGAGAACTAAATGGAAATGGATTCAAAGTAAACAAAACATGATTAAATTTCCCTCCTGTGCAAAAGTCAATTGTAGAAATTCTCCAAAAAATATGAGAAACTCTTTCAACTCTCTTGAGCTAATAACCAGTGACAGTATAGGAGTCAAACAAAAAAAAAGTTCAGGCAAATGTTCATTTGAATATTCAAATCCCTCACATCTATTAAAAGCCAACTTGATCCTTTTCCCAGAGTCTTCGTTAAAGTCGAGAAAAACACACACACACGCGCGCGCACACACACACACACACACACACACACACACAAAACCTTCCATTTTTTTGCACGTTGTTGGGGTACTGTTATTTGAATTCTTGAAAGGGATTTGGTAATACTGCAGCAACCTCTGTGTGTTTACTTAATCGACGAGAGAGGAACTGACTCATGCCAACAGATCGAACAGTAGTTCATGTGAAGACAATTTCAAGAGAGAACAGTCCTGGAAAAAAAAAAAAGATAAAAAGAAAAAGAAAAAGTGTATGCCTCCCTTTGCTTCAGATGGAAAGGACAGTTTTATTACTCTCGGCCTCTGAAACCCTGAGATAAAGAGCCATGTGAGGAACCAGAGGGAGATCAGACTGAAAGTTCACCATTTACACGGTTAATTTTAGGGAGGGAGAAATTTTAGGATGCAGAGCCAATGGTCCAAATCAGTGTGCAAGTTAACAAATGGTCCTTGGCTAAAACAATTAGGCTCGTTAAGTGGCGGGGTTGTTGAGAGCTTTCGCTCGTATTGAGATCAATCGTTGTTCAGATGACTGGATGGATGGAGCAGCTTCTGATGTCTAACTGTGCTCACATTTCCAAGTTTGTGCTCAAGTTTGTTTCGCATGCCTCGTTTATCCACACCCCCCCCCCCCCCCCACCCCCACCACCCCACACCCCCACTTCCTTCTCGTGTCCAATGTGTGAAGTCCAATTTTTATTTTAAGATTTGCGACAGTTTAATGTCTAAAGGAATCCACACAGCTACAGCAACCCCACCACTTTAGAAAATGTGACACAAACATTTTTCAGAATAAGGGTAAATCTCGGAAAAGAAGGTCTAGGATAATGAATATCAATCACGGTGTATATAGTCTGAACAGAAATCTTATGCAGATTTAAAGCTTTCAGCGGTTAGACGATACCCTCTACAGTTTTGCTTACAGTGGTATAGAGGATATATTGCTTTGCTCTGTATGCTGTAATGGATTCATAATTATTTTTGCATCGCTTTCCCTGCCTTTCAGTGGAGACCAAAATTAAATCACGTACATTATTAATCAGTGCATTATCTACACATACATTCATAAACAATGCTGTGGGTGTTCTATCAATTATTCTGTGCATGTGGGAGATTGTACATTGTGCAGGCAGTCTCTTAAGGGCTGGGACTATTCCAGTCCCTAGGAAAAAAAGGTAAACCTTTCAGGGCAACCAAGACTCATCTGAAATCCAAACAATATATTTATTTGCCAGTACAGTAAAATCATGTGCATGAGTTTAATGTGATTTTTTGACATTTGCAGTATGCTGTCTTTTTATGAAATATTTTTATTGCTTTTATTATTATTATTATTATTATTATTATTATTGTTATTGTTATTATTATTATTGTTGTTGTTGTTGTTATCTATGTCATGTTTTTGTCCTATTTACATTACAAACATACTACAATATTAAAGGTTCCTGATTTTTTTTTTTTTTTCACCAATGCGTTCTTGTATTGAAACAATTTTACTAATGTGTATATTTGGCTGGTTCTGACATTTGCACTGTTTCAACTGAAAGCAAATTAAAACAAATGGTACATTGAAACTGAGTTATCATTGCCAGTAGAAAACATCAAGTGTTATGGTCGACAGCACAGTTTTATAAGTTAAGAAAACTTATGGTGAAAAAAAAATACCAGTCTGTCCTTTAAGCACATGTTGTTATAAGCAAGCATATTAATAATAGGCTACTCATGATCTCAGCTATGATTGCATTTATAAGAGAACATACAGACGACAGAACTTTTCTCTCCCATAATCTTTGAGCTTCTGGGGCCTAACATTAAGCAGTAACTACACTACTGTATCTCAAGGCCTTGGCACTCATAAACAAAATGATTTATTTCAAGTTTCAGAATCAAAAAATCTACTATTTAATTATTCTAGGGGGCTAGCAGATTGATCTTACGGTGAGTTATGGCACGGTTGCTTTATGAGTGAAGTTGATGGAATATCAGGCGAGGAGAGCGTCATAAATCCTCAATAATGCAAACGTTTGAAGAATCCCTCAAAATAAAAATGCAAATGTGATTAAGAAACTGTTACCTTGTGCTGATATGGCAGCTCGTTTTCGAGCGCACTGCCTTGCAAAAAACAGAAAAAAAGAAAAAGAAAACCTCTCCGGCGGTACGGTGGATCGGAATAAATATGAAATCGGACGCACAGTGACATCTGGTTTACTGCACGCACGAGGGAGGGGGGGGGGTGCATTTGAAAATAAAAGTGTCGCACATTTTAATCTTATAGCACGGCTTCGTCTAACGAGAGGGCATCAACTTTTAGGACGGTTGAATACTGCGCGGGCTTGGAGATGCAAATGTGGGGATGGTCGAAAATGGCATTTCGACAATATGGAGGCTTGTTACCCAGTCAGAGCTGAACAGTGAGGACAATCAAGACACCTCGTCACTTTCTTTTTATCTAGCGTCACCACGAGATGAAAAATCACCATGAATCCGCTACAGCCATCCGCATTAGCATAACAAAGCCCCCGGAGAAGGAAAAAATACCTGTCTTCTTCAAATCTCCCAAAAGTCCCACAGACATGCTTGAAATGCACAAACTCTCTCTCTCTCTCTCTCTCTCTCTCTCTCTCTCTCTCTCTCTCTCTCTCTCTCTCTCTCTCTCTGTCTCTGGTTCGCTCTCTCCCACTCTGTGTGTGTGTGTGCGTGTGTGCAAGAGAGAGAGAGAGAGAGAGAGAGAGAACAGCTGTCTCCCAGACACCTAAAGATCTCCCACTGCAACATTGCACCATTGCTACGCTGTCAGCACAATAGATTAGAAGCATTAAAGACAGTCGTTCTTGAAAAGCAAGAGAAAGGGGGTAAAACAAAAAAAACCAAAAAAAAAAAAAAAAAAGAGGGAGAAAACCCTTTCCTTCTCTCCTCCTCACCCCGCTCACCCCTCGGTGGAGCTCATCTCTTGGAAAGAAACAGGATGAAAAGGCATTATGCATATGGAAATGTCCTGAAAGAAGTGTGATTTATGTATGCATTCCATGCAGATTCCATTATGGGCCACCGGGCTTCAGTGAGATTTTTTTTTTTCCCCAGGAGTACTTGGCCACCCTGATCAGACCCATTCTCATTACTGGTTTTGTGCAAGGACAGATGCAGAGGGAGGGGAAACTGGGAGGGGGGAAAAAAGATATATTTACAACCTCAACATATTCTTCAAGCCCCAAGGGTCAGAATAGTTTCATCTGGCCCTAAAACCATTGACCAGCATGGACAGGTATTCTTCTATATGGAGGAGTAAGAGTGGGATAGAAAAAAAGAGGAGAGAGAGAGAATGTGTGTGTATGTGTGTGTGTGTGTGAGAGAGAGAGAGAGAGAGAGAGAGAGAGAGAGAGAAAGAGCAATGCACCCATACAATACAACCACTCGTTATGACATATAACCCTGGCCTATGTTCATTTGTCTGTGCACACACACACAAGCACACACACACACACACACACACACACACACACACACACACACACACACACACACACACACACACAGATATTCATTGTGTAGTCTGGTTTGTTAATCACATAGGCTATGGGAAGATGAATGCAGAAAATGGTTTGGAGAAGGAAAACATCCAGAGCACACTTTCTCTCCCTCCTCTGTTCCTCGCCTTCCTGTCTTTCTCCAGCCTCCTGTGATTGAGGTCAGACGGTAACTCACTCTCTCCCTCTCTCTTTCTTTCTCTCTCTCTCTCTCCGGCCAGCTAATGTGATTGCATCGGAGCAATCCCCTTACAATGCATCAGCTCTGATCTGCATAGTAATTGGCTTCCGTCTCCTTGGACGTGACCTTGGAGAGGTGCTCTGTCACTCTCACCGCACACGCCACTGGCTTTCCAGTCCATCAAGCTAACAAATAGTCCTGGTCACTCAGACAGATTCCTCAAAAAATAAAAAAACCCTATCTGGATCTGGAGCAAAGTCTGTAGTTCACCCTTCCCTGAAACACACAAAGATTTACTTTTTCGATAGCATCTTTTCCTCAGACTGAATTTTAAGTTCTACCTGATCTGCGTCCTTTCGTTTGTCTTCTTCTTCTTCTTCCTCTTCTTCTTCTTCTTCTTCTTCCTTCTTTCATTTCACTGATTGTGACTTTCCAAAGGACAGTCAAGTTCAAAGCAATGAAAGGTAGTACAGACCAAGCCAGTCTTCCAAATTTCATCCAGATATGACTCTACTAACTGCTCTGACTATTGCTGAAGCAAAATGTTTGCAAAATATTGCAGGTATAGTGTAGGTCTCCATTATCATCTATAAAAACAAAGGATCCCCTATGATTTGCATTCGTTTGGGAATGGCTACGATTAGCTTGAAGGGAGGACATCAGAATCAGAATGGCTGATTTTATACCACACTGATCTGGATATAGGAGTAGCACTAGAACAGTAACTGTATTTTTCAGCAAAATCGTTTTTAAATCAACATAACCATTGGTCAATGTTGTGATGTTCTGTATGTCAGGTTAAGACTTGGTTCAGTCCTTTATGTTTGTAAGGCTTCTCAGTGATGATATGGCTCGTAGTTTCTATTAGGAGACAGCAGAAAGCGGACAAGCAGTTTGTCCCATAGCATTACCACCTGAACACTAATTTCATAGCAAATATTTCATGGAAACCATGAGTTATCGCAGTATTAGCTGTCAGTACGGCTGATTCAGTGGCAACTGCATAAAACATAGCCCTGGCTCTAATGTGGAGGGAATAAACATGGTAAAGACTTAGAGAGGGAGAGAGAGAGAGAGAGAGAGAGAGAGAGAAGGAGAGAGAGAGAGAGAAGGAGAGAGGGAGGGAGTGTTGCTGCCATTCCAAGCAGTTTACATGCACCTCTAATCATATGAAAATGCTGTAGATCTGGATTAATTGACAGACAGTCTTTAGTTGAGTGTCCTGCTTTCTTTTCTGTCAGTCGCAAAATGGCAATGGTCTATCTGAGAGATCCTGTTAAAAGTGTCTCAAGACAACAGTGGTTTGTAACCTTATCCTTGTCCCTCTAACAATGAATCCATTTATGACAGATAAAACAGTCATATGTATATTTTATGAATGTATGTCTATGCCCCCCCCACCCCCCCATGCACAGACACATACACATACACAGACACAGACACACACACACACACACAGACACACACACACACAAAGAGAAAAGAAAAAAACAAAGGCTGCTTACTCCTCCATATGTCCCTAGATGTCAGTGACAAGGTACGCGGTGGCTTCTGCTGATTTGATGTGCGTTTCAAACGGGGGGAACTTCACAACTATGAAGCTGATTTGCAATGGAGATTTTTTTTTTTTTTCTTTTCTTTTCTTTTCTTGTATTATTCTCAGCTTTAGAAGCAAAAAAACAGCGTGTCAAGTGAGTGACAAGTTTGTTTTTCCTGTAATGATTTCGACAAACTCTTGGTCTGTTTTGTTTTGTTCCCTCACCAGTTTGACCTACTTGCAGTCAGAAACACAACCCTTTCTTCCCACCCCCCCACCCCCCCACTCTCTCTCTCTCTCTTTTTCACTGTTAAGGATGAAGAGACGGTTGATTTTCACTCATTATTTCTTCGTTGTTAATCAGAAATCAGATAAATAGATACCAAATAGAAATAATGTTTGTAATGTGAAGGTGAGGATGATATTCGTGTTTTGGGATTGTTCACTAAAGCAATAACTCTCACCTAGAGGATTTATTAAAGAAAACATTTTTTTATATATATATATATATATACATATGTGTGTCTGTGTGTGTGTGTGTGTGTGTGTGTATGTATGCGTGACAAGCATTGAAGATTTTCAAGGAGGATGCTTTCTCTGAAACAATAATAGTTTTCAGTATTGCCCAGGGAAATGATTGAAGTAAAGCTAAACTCAATTAATGAATATTTAATATTTGCGGTTTTAATGGTTGTTTCTTGTTGACCTCTGTGTTTGCTTCAGTGCTCAGATAACAATAGAGGTTGGTGATTATTCAGCTAAATTGCAGAGGAGATTAAAAACAGACAGTACATGAACATTTAAAGTAATTGTACTTTGTCAAGTACTTGATCACAATATGTGAGCATGAATAACAAAAAAAAGAAAGAGAGAAAGAAAGACAGAAAGAAAAACTACCCTCTAAAGTGAAAGCGTTACATTTATTGTCATATCTATAGTAATATGACTTTGTGTTTGTCTGTTTTTACTCTTACACGAAATTGTTTAGTCAGTCAGACGCAAGTAAATGTATTTCAGTGAATTAAATAATTTGATCATGAACTCTCACACCAATAAAGTTGTTGCGGCATGCCAGGCTTAAAAAGTAACAGAAGGATACAGTACACCTTAACCTTTATTAGTCGATCACAACTGTAATATACACATTGCTGCTAACACTTGTGGTTTATTAGGTCTCACAAAAAAAAAAAAAAAAAGTTTTAGAGAGCAAAGGGATCAACACAACCCCCCAGAGGGATTTGGGACTGGAATATACTCAACAGTATTCAAAATGGAGGTACGCTTTGTTACACGAGCAAAACGCATCCCTGGGGCTGTCTCTCAGCATCAGCTAGGGGCTGTGATGATTCTCTCACACCAAAGCAGGCACCTTTCTCTCTCTCTCTCTCTCTCTCTCTCTCTCTCTCTCTCTCTATCACTCGCTCTCACAGCGGTGGTGGCATAATTGTGCCACAGGGTTTTAAGCACTGACACATCTTGTCACCTGGAGATGTGCCACTGCAGCCTTGCTCTGCTTCCTGTTTAGTGTGCTTGCAAAGATAGTGCCTCTTTGTTGACTTTCTTTCTTTCTCTCTTTCTTTCTCTCTCCTCGTTTTTTTTTTTCTCTTTCTTTCTTTTTTTTTTTTTTGTCAGAACTGTGACAATTTGGTAAACTTTTTCTCCAAGTTGGAGCTCATACATATGAAGGAAGCTAGGCCCGCTTGTTTAATGAGTTTAATCACACGTCTATGGCACGTTTCAAACATGATTGAGGAATTTACTGAAAGTTCATTATGATTCCAAAACTTGTACTGTTTCAAAAGCAGTCAAATGCTCATGCTGACATTTCATTACTGTCTCAATTACCACTGCAGGCCCAAGTCTTATTATTAACGCTTTGTGGGGTGATTTTGCTGCACGTCGTTTTGGAAAAATAACAAGGAACTCTAAGCAGTTCACTTTCTAAAACACTAACTAATATAAGAAAATACCATCCCACCTTTGCAAAATGTGAATATTGCGACGTACTCTTTCCCTCACTGTGAATGTGAATGAGTGTGTACAGCTATGCTTACCTGGTCTAAAATCTGCACAGGTTTGAACGATGCTTTTACGGACAATTGCAATCAAATATCCTACTTACTACTAGAGCATCAATCACAATCAAATGTCCCACTTCAATGACAAAATAATGATTTGAAATGGCGGTGAAATAGCCTTGAAGGTTTTTTTTTTTTTTTTTTTTCCAACGTACAGGGATTTGGTTGCACGAAATCTGGAATATGTCGAAAGTCTCATACCTAAGTCCCATAACTTTTTTTGGGGTCATTACTCACAAATGATTCCCTAACGGACATGCCCAATGGTGACGCAGAGTAACCTCCAATGAAATCTACAATAATAAGTTACTGAAACCGTACTATCTCAATTACCGTTCACGAAGATTCAAGTTGAATGCATCTGCGCGAGTTTTAGTAATCAACCTCAGTGAACCAATGGGATATTACTGGTCTGCGAGACTACTACACATCCGTATTCGTTGGGAAAAAAAAAACAAAAAAAAAACGCAAGAAACGCAGGAACAGATAAGCTTCCATTCTGTGAGGTGACCTAATTGTATTCTTTCTGTGGTTGTCAGTTGCCTCTTGCTTACACCTCCAACTGCTTCATTTTCTCATTCAAATTATTCATCAGGCAGCATTTGGATTTAGTTCTCTTGGCTCTTTGTTTTGATACCTTTGCTGTGCTCTTGGGGGATTTGAGCAGAAGAAGAAATGGGGGTGGGGGTGTGGGGGGGTGGGGGGTGAGTGTGGTTCTTGTACATTTTTTTTTCTCCTTCTGCTTATTCTTCTTTTTGGTGTGTTATTGTTGAAACACCTTAAGTCCCAGGTGTGGGGAGAACTGCAGGACTGACAGACACGCCTGGCCTATTTAAATGCTTCAAAGACAACACATGAAGAGCATCTGGAAGATATAACCCCCAGGATTATTGTACCTGTGATTTTTTTTTTTTTTAATTTGTTTTTTTTTTCCCTTTTTTCTTTTTCTTTTTTTTTTTTCCTTTTTTAAGATAGAAAGTTGCAGTACTTATGGAAGTGGCTCTTTTACATACTAAGGCCTCTGGAAGCATTTTGAAACTTTTCTAAACAATAAGCCATGAAAAGTCATTCGTATGCAAAAAGCTTGAGAAATCACGCGATGATCAATTTGTAATACGTGATTACGAATTGTCTGCGCGTTATGTCAAAATTTAAAAAAAAAAAAAAAAAAGAATTTTCCAAACTCGGCGACGAAATCATATAAAATTCCGTGAGATGAGTTAATACAGGACGATTCTGGTTTGGGATGAATATTCTGGAAATATGAGTCTCCCCGTGAGCCGACAGCACACGCATCCATAAAAAGGGTGGTGTGGACAGACAATTAGTAGGACGGATGCAAAAATACCACGCTCTCAAAAAAAAACAAAAAAACAAAACAAAAAACACGTGTAGAGACATAGACGCTGCTTAGACGAGATGAACATCCGAATGCACAGACAGCTGTATACCAAGGCAATCACATAGAGTTATAAATAGATGAGGTGCCATCTAAAGGTGTGTGAGGAGGTAGCTGATGTGTGCGTATGCACGGCAATGTGCCCGATGCCTGTCTTTGGCACGGCTCTGTTTGCGGCATGGCTTCGTAGGATGCTGGAAGGGGTTTTAGGAAGCCCGCAATGAGGCCAGTGACAACAGCTGCTGTGTGTGTGTATGTGTGTGTGTGTGTGTGTGTATGTGTGGGGAGGTGGGGGAGAGAGGCAGACGCATGTACCCCTGCTGATCAAATCTTGTCAGTCACATTTTCCCTAATTAACGAGCATCTGCTTCCTCATTTTGCTTACACGCTCTACGCTGACCCCTGACCTTAGCAAAGCCCACGGCCACAAAGAGGGAATGTCATTAAGGACCCAGTGAAATACTTTACAAACATCGCCCCCCCCCCCCCCAACACACACACACACACATACTCCTGTCACTGAGAAAGAGAGGGAGGCTCCTTGTCTGGAATGTATCAGTGCTTGGAAATTTGGTATTAATCAGAATTATTCCAAATTAATCTAATCTATTTGAAACAAATTAGAGAGATGTTTCATGGCTGAGTGTTTGTATGAATTTTGATTGTGTTACGTCTTAGCGGTAGATACGTGTGTGTATACTGTGAATCATGCCGAGATGTCAAGAGAGTGTGTCAAAAACACGTGAAAGACAGATAATCTCTCTTCACCTCAGAGAGCATCCACTGACAGTGTAAAAGGTGTGCTCCGAATTCAAAAGCGTATAATTAAGCCCAGTGTTCTCGTATTAATGAGACTGCTTCCAAGAAACCTTGGTTAGAACAGAAAAATGTATCCGCGGTGTTTACTTTTTTTTTTTTTTTTTCACAAGAGCTCTCACACTTCACCAAATCAGCTAAATCCACAGTGTGTTTTTTAATCATTAGGACATTCTTCTGAATATCTAAGTTTGTAGTAAATCGTATGCAAAATTCCGCTATGGATGATGCACAGGGATTGACAGCGTTTGATACTTAAATGTCACATTTCAAAAGATTACATTTTTTTTTCATTGTTTTGAGTCCACTCGTACTTGATGTGAAAAACTGATTTGAGAGAATTGTTTTTTTTTTGTTTGTTTTTTTTTTTTTTTTTTTTCATTTGTTAAAATTGTTCCGCAGCCAAAGAGTGACTTGATTGAAGCCCGGATTCATTAAAACTTAATTAATATGCATCATTATGTAAATGAGGGTGTCGTTAATGAGTTTTTAAAAGAAGCATTCCTTAATTAGTTCACTTTTAATGGTACCATCATTTATCTTTTCCTTCTTTGAAGCAGAGTGATGTGCAAGGCTAGCCAGTATCAAAATGCTAATTTATATTTTATCATTTCGATTTTTTCTGATTTTTCTATGATTGGAAGAACATTTATAATGTTGCAGTGATGAGATATGTTTACATTTGTATGTTTTCAATAACATCTCTCTGTCTGCCTGTCTGTCTGTCTGTCTGTCGGTCAGTCTGTCTGTCTGTCTCTCTCTCTCTCTCTCTCTCTCTCTCTCTCTCTGTCTGTCTGTGTGTGTGTGTGTGTGTGCGTGCACGTGGCTATATCTGAAAAATTGCTCATCTGCTTTTCACCACGATCATCCACAGCATATTGTTTTGTTTGTTTGTTTGTTTTGAAATGTTCCAATAAGAATGATTTAATTGGTATTTATGTTGCTTAAATGCTGTCGTTTCCAAGAAGGCAACCTGCAGGTTCATATGTTCCTGTAACAGAAGTGCCACAACTTCTTACGTCGCCACCACCAACATCTTCTTCATAAGTGAATTAAAAGACACATATTTAAACCCTGTGAATGGTACCATGTCTCGCGTGGTAAAACTTTTTTTTTTGCGTGTTCGCTGTGAGAAATCATCAGCGGCTTTTTGGATGGATAGAGTAATGGATAAGAAGTGCCAAGAGACCTGCTGAGATTGTGGGAGTTTTCTTCTGCATCGCACTATGCCCCCCCCCAGCGCCCCCCTACCCCCTACCCCCCACCCCTCTTCCTGTGAGAAGCAGTCAACTTCCTCCCGAGAAAAAAAAGAAAGGGAGCTTTAAATAAGAACTCCTGGGCTAGACTTGTTTTGTGCAAACAGTAAACATATTGTTGCTTAACATGTAGCAGAGTCGTTTAATGACACGCCTTTGAAAAATTTCCACAACACGCTGCACTATTTTACTGATTTGAGTGTCAACACTGAATAGAATAACAATCTACCAGAAATTACGCAGCACCATTTTGATGATAAATGGGGTCTTGTCATCTCGTTTGATTTTCATTCGAAGTCTGCTCTCTGTGTCATAAAGTATGTCCGAATTTGACCACAGTTCATTTGGGGAATTGCAATCAGTTTTGTGTGGTCAGTTTTGTTTTGTTTTTTTCCACGAGGGGGGGGGGGGGGGTGGGTGGGTAATAATGTTGTTCCTGTGTTTTTCTTTGATAGCAGTACGTCACATATTAGTTATCAGTCACAGCATTTGGACATTCAGGTAGGCGATTATAAAATAAACATAACTGATATTATAATAAAATATTACATATCATATGTAATGATAATTTACAAAGAAGGTGTTGTTTAATAATTGTGTGTAAAACTGGCACAGACTGAAACATTAACATTATTATTATTAGTAGTAGTAGTAGTAGTATCGTCATCAATAATAATAATAATAACAATAATAATAATAATAATAATAATAATAGCAATAATATAATGTGCTTTTGTTGTAGTAAGAACAACTATCCTTTTTTTTTTATCATTGTGAGCGGCATTTTCCTCATTATTTAGATGTGCGTGGCTGTAGAGTCAATTCTCACAGACACATATAAATTACTGTTTAACGAGAAGCCATATTCCATAAATTATTCAAAACACCTGGGATTACAATATGAGATCAAATGATAGGAAAGAAGGAGCACTCTGCTGGAGGCAGCCAGAACACCAGCCATCACTGCCGCGTTTTGATGTTAAATAAGGCACGAACCCCACAATCTGCTCAGCCGAGAATAATTGGTAAGTAACATGCAGCCGCCACAGTTCTCCGCGTCTTTTTCTTTAGAGTCCAAGTTTAGATCTTCAGGCTCTGCTGTCACATCCATGTCTAAATAAACATACCTTGCTTGTCTCACTCCGGCGAATAAAGTTTTGTCCTCTTTTGTAACAAACGTCTCGGAGAGGCTTGCCAGGATGTGAAAGTTCTGCTTTTTAGCTTTTCTTTTCATCATGCCCTCGACGGTGAGGATTGAACATTGCCGTTTAGATCACGTGGGAAAAAAAATGTCGATGATTTAAGGGAAAAGCAGCAATGCCAAATATCACAATTCAGACAAAATCAAACTTTAATGAAATGTGACTGATAAGATTGATGTTACTGGGAAACGTAAAGATGAAATTTTATTTTGAATTTTATTTTTGATTTAGAGATTAAAAAAAAAAAAAAAAAAGCAAGCCACAAAACTGACCAAGCCTAGTTTTGACTTGTCTGTCAAAAACATCCTAATTTTGACATATCTGTGCAAACATTTTGTAAAAACAACAAGGGTGGCACATCAAGACAACTGGTAAAGGCAAGTTTAAAGGAGACAAAGAAAAACAAAAACGTGAATTTTAATCAAAATTGATTTAAACATCCCTTTAAGAAAAAACATAGACATAATTAAGTCTGTTTTCAGATACTCAATACAGGCATCTCAAGTATGCTAAGAATTTAGTTGGGTGTTTTCAGAATCATATGTTCTACTCATGTGGAAAAAAAACTGCACACCAGTCACCGTACACTAAGAGCAACATGAGATACTTTGAACATAAGAGAAAAAAAGAAGAGAAGGAGTAGCTTTTCTCTTCTCTCTCTCTCTCCCCCTCTCTCTCTCTATTTCTGTGTGTCTGTGTGTGTGTGTGTGTGTCTGTGTGTGAGAATGTGTGTGTCTATGCGTGTGCGGATACTGTACTTCAGAAACCAACTGTACCAAGTACGAATGTGTTGATTAGCTTCAAACCCCCCAAAAAGTGTACTCCAGCGCCCTCCCTAGGCCATAGCACTCAGTGACTCTTGAAAACCGCCATCATCAGCACAGAGAAAGCCGTGGAGAGAACCCGTATGTCGATGCCCGGCCTCCCGAAGTTCTCTCCTGTGAGACCTTCCCTGGTTGTGCCATCTTCGATCAGTAACACAGACAACCGTGGGGGCTATGAGACAGTGGCTGCCGCTTAACGCCCTAAAAAAGCCCCCGCTCCCTCCTGAATACGGCACCGCTTCTGAGAGGATGGCGAAGTGAAATTTCCACACCATGTTAGGATGCTCCTCTATTGTTTTATTCATCTCAGTGACAAGAACTTCTCGTTCTTTTACTCTCCCTAATGGTTGCCAGAGGATGCAGCTGAGCTGATGACACAAAGAGTAGATGAAGGCTTGGCATTATCTAACAGTCTAAGAGCTCTGTCCTTTTACAGTTCTCCATTGGGGGCTTTGTAGAAGGACAGCGCTGTGGAGCTGACTTATCATTGCTGTAGCAGGAGCGGGCAATAACCAATAAGAAAGAACTTAAGAAAAAAAAAAAAACTTTTCAGGAGTGGATGCACAACTCGGGAAGGGGGGAGGTGGTGGTGGGGGGGCGGGGGGGGGGGGGGGGGGGGGGGGGGTTGGGTTGGTTTAAACAGAATTAAGGTTATTTTTTTTTTCTCCAGAAAGTAGAAGTTTTAGGGATTTTTGAAAAAGGAAAAGAACCAGCGATGTGACAATGGCTGTGGCACAAGTTGAACAGTAGAAGTTTTAGTGGAGCTACGTTGACTATGATTAGGCAACGGAAAAGAACACACCTGACGGAGGCTGAATTATTGTATATATCTGCTGATATTTTTTTATTATGGTGTTGCTAATAACATAATACTACTGCGTTTTCAAAGGCACATCAGTGCTGTGTGGGGGTTCATTTTTCTCCCAATCAGTTAAAGCAACATGGAATACTCTTTTGAGTTCCTGAAATAATATTGAAGTAAATGTTCTCTCCATCTCTCCATAACGTAATCATGCATGTATGAACACAGATATAAAATGATGACCAACAGTGCCACCCACCTCCGCTATAAAGATACAACAGCCGATCCGCTACGAACATTAGTTGAGTAATTCAGTCATTTACGTAACTAAGAGACAGAAATAGTTATTCTCACTCTCTCTCTCTCTCTCTCTCTCTCTCTCTCTCTCACACACACACACACACACACACACACACATACACACACACAGAGATGAGAGAGAGAGAGAGAGAGAGAGAGAGAGAGAGAGAGAGAGAGCATAAATGGTATATAATCTGATTCTATGGCTAATAAAATCATAGTGAACCTCACAGCTAATCACACATAAAATAGTTCGAATTACACCAAATGGATGTGAGGGCAAGGGAGGGGGGAGGGATCGAATAAATTTAGCTGTAGGAAGATGAACTAAGCAGGGGACTTGTGTCATGCCAGCAACTGACAAAATAACTGCAGATAATTAGAACCTTTTGTACCGTGAGCATATTTCAACAAAGACACCTGTATTTCCTGCTGAGCGAACGCATCATACGGTGATTGTCATTTTTAATCTCGTTCTCCCGCGGCGCTCTCTTCAGTTCTCTCGGAGACTGCAGGGTGCCCGATGGGTGTGTGCGAGCAAGATGAGACTTCACACGGAGCCTCATAACCGTTTCAATTTGACAGCCCCTATGGTGAGTGCATTAATCAATGTCTTCAGATACAGTCCACATCTTATCTGAAATCAGGGCTAAGAATTCAGGAGGTCAGCGGCAAGGCTATAATTTAAATGTCTATTAATTCTAACCATAACAAATTAAATCAATATTGAACTTGTCCTATAAAAAGGAAAAGCGTAACGTTACACAAGTTGTGAGGCAACGGATTGTGGTGGAGTAAAGCAATTAATAATAACTGAAGGTATTTCGTTTACATCAAGTGTCCACTATTTTTTTTTTTAATGCTGCAATCCAGAGATAAGCATGAGCGTGAAGGTTGCTCTGTTTTGGCGAGCGCAGGTGGATGTGATGGATGCCACAATGTGCGTTTCAGTTTCTATTAGTTTTAAAGAGGCATACACGCAGACGCAGATGTATGGGTCCACACTTGAGACATGCTGAAACAGTGTGGTCATTCACACCTTCCTTTTTCAAAATTAAGAAACAAGTTGATGGACTTTTCGTCTTTCATCTGAAAATAGGCCTGGTAACTAGGTAACCGAGACTTTGGCCAATAACTTCTTTGGATGCGACATCCCCGTTACCCTACATGGGGTATTAAGTGCCAGGCTTTTTACTTATTCATGCCATTACCTTTGTTTCAGTTCTCGTGCTTCAATCAAGTAAATCCTTTGTTTGAGTTCCTAAGTAACAGTGTAGTAAGCACTTATGTAAAAAGTTGTGTAGATGAGTGATTATACTGAGTGTTGACTAAGTTCATATTCATATTCACTCAGTCACTTATTTATTGTATTACTCTGACGCCCTATGAACATTTGAAATCTCCCCCCACCCACCCACCCACACACACCTACACTCACACACACACACACCCCCTTCCCGGCGCTTAGTGTTGAGTTCAAGGTCAGGGTTGCAGTCTCAGGGAAAACTTTTAAAATGAAGAGTCAGACAGCTGAAACAAGCGCTGTCCTGGAGCAGCCTCACCGCATCAGGTTTAGGGAAATCTCTGACATAGGGTCTCTTTCATCTCTAGCTCCTGAATGGAGTCCCAAGTCTGATCGGCTGAGCCAATTTGCCAGCCCATGTGGCATCCAGCCCATCAGACCTGGGCATTGTGCCTCCCGCTTGCTGGCGAGGCTCACGAGCTTATTTTCATCCTTTCCGCAAAAAAAAAAAAAAAGAAAAAAAAAAAAAAGAAAGAAAGAAAAAAAAGAAGAAGAAGAAGAAGAAGAAGCGCAGGATATGGGCTGCTGATTTCCAATGCCTGGCTCCCACATTGTCAGGATCGTTTTGGCTTGACGCCAACCCTATTATATTGATCTCTCTTTTCTGCGCAGTTCAATGGCCCCAGACAATGCAGATTTGGAGCAGAACATATTAGGCAAATAACATGGGCTTAAGGCTTCGCACCGAGAGACCGCCGCCGTTATTATCAATGCTACTCCACGTCTTACCCTAGAACCCAGCCTCAACCTTCTCAATCTCACTGACACACTCTGCTTCTGCTACGACGTGCCATCACATTTTGAATGGGTTTTTTTTTTTGTTACTGTTTTTTTTTTTTTTTTTTGCTTGTGAATTATGTGCCATAATAAACTCTGTGTAATTATGTTTCTAGTATACTTCCACACCATTTTTGGAGATTATAATGTTTGGGCCTGTGATTTTAATGACACTTATCGCTTGGCATCTCCAAGCGGGTCCGATGGGGTACCCCGCTGGCACAAAGCTATTGGCTTCATTTGGAACGATCAACCCTTCAGCATTCTCCAAAGCCGACGTGGGAATAGTCGAATGCTTAAAACTGGCTGAGCGCGATACGTCCATTAATGAGCACATCTATGAGATGATTCCCCCCCATTTCCTGAGAGAGAAATCAGGGTAAACATTTAAATGGGAATCCTCCGAAGACACCTAGTGCTGCGACATGATTGCCAGTAAAAAGCTAGCGTTGCTTGTGCTCTTAAACTCAAATGTGAGACAACAACTGAGTCCTCCGACTCCTTAAAAGTGTGCCGTGTCGCTAGTCGTGAAGTGAATAGTATAAGACAAAAATGACCTTGGCCAGTCCACAGTAGCAGCCAACAGACATTGCGTAAAATGTGACCAGATAGTGGCTTTCTAGAGAGCAAATAGTAAACGTCTAGGTCTTGTGGAAGTTTATGAGTAAATGTAGCAGTAACTGTGGTGCCCATCTAGACTGTGTTTTAATGAATGAACCAATATAATCCATCAATATGTGTTTCGTAATGACACACATACAAACCTCAAGGTTTTTCGCTGATGCGCCAAGTGTGCCTCCTGCGAATACGATATAGGTATTGTACCGTATCTTCATTTAGCTATTGATTCTGCTGCCGGTTGTCACTGTATCCATTTCCTCCCAAAGCAATCAATATCATTATTCAAACTAAGTGAAGTGCCTTGTATGGGTTAAATGGAGTTATGCAGTTATACCGAAATTAATCGATAAAGGCATTCGTTGATTCCTTTAATTAAGTACCAGTGCTCTTTCTGACGGTCTTTATACAGGTGGGCTTGGCTGAACCCTGATCTTTTTGGCCACGGTGCATCTTATTACTGTAAAATCACTGTGCTGTGCCCCGGGAGCCACAGCAGCTGTGATAAAATCATTCTATGACTCTCTTAGTGCCACAGGGCCACTTCAAATGGCAGTAAGGCAGATAGATTACAGTAAATGGATTAAGGTATGGTGGTGTGTGTGTGTGTGTATGTGTGTGTGGGGGGGGGGGGGGGGGGGGGGGGGGGGGTTAGGGAGCGCGAATAAATCAAGCCACATTCAAAGCAGAAAACGCATATCCAATTTCGACATTATCACAGGTTATCAGCCATATTTCGGTCTACGTGAGATCTCATTCGCTAAAGTAAGCTTACATCAAAAGCTAATATACCTCATGTATCAAACCGGTCGATCAGAACATTCATCAATCAGTCCCCATTGGGAGTTTCTCTCTCTTTGTCTCAGTGGTCATCCCCCTGTGTGCCTTCACACAGAAAATGGAGGGCATATAACGTGTGGTTTTAATTCTGAATTCATTTGTGCCGCTGCCGACCCCCAATTCGCTCAGCAGTCGCTAAGGGGACTCAAGGGAGCCCTATCACAGTTCTATATGCAAATGTCCTTGCACCTGGGCAGTGGTGCAGGCATGCTGGGAGGTTATTTATGCAAATCTGATAGAGTGCAAGCACACATGCAAGCCACAGACACCGGCAGCCAGATTTCAGGAGGAACACCAATCTCCTGCCAAGAGGGTTATGTGAGAAGGAGAGAGAGAAAGAGAGAAAACACACACACACACACACAAAACATAGTGAAAATACTTGTAGAGGAAAAGCCAGAAAGCAGATACACAATGTTTTGGCCATTATTTCTTTATTCCCTGAAATATGATCTTTCTTGTAAGCCCAGTAAGTCTATCAGGAGCGCCTAGGCAAGATCATTTATCAATGCAAACTCAAAAGAACAAACCAGATATTTCTTGTTCAACTATTTTGTATTGGAACTAATTTCCATTACTAAACTGCATTTGCTGGCTCCAGTCAAACCTGTTCTGACGTTAGCCAAGCGCTGACATCCGCTCTCTGGTGTCTGCACTTTGAGTCAAGGCCAATAGTGTGCCTTTGTACAGCCATTAATAAAGCATCAGATATGATCCCTGATCTCCATATCACTCCCTCATTCTTAAGACTTCTCAATCTATCCCTCTTTGCATAACTGAGTTGCTAAATGTGTGAAGGAAAGATACTTTGAGTATAGTACAAGTGAGGACAATGTTTCAGAGTTAAGTTTTTTTTTTTTGCTTTATTTTGTTTTTTTTACGTACATCAAACTAAAGCATCTCAAATGGCACTGTAGGTGACCGCAAGAATTCTAGAAACAGCTATGCCAGTGGTGAGAGCTAAAGTCACGATTTCTTGCAGCTTAAATACCCTTGAATGATTGAAAATTTTCCTCTCATGAGTTTAAATAATTTCATCCTCGGTACATGTTACAAAGGGATCTGATGTCTATCTTTGGAATCTATCTGGATCTGTTTGTGAGAGAAGATGATTGAGTGAGAGAACAAGTGACTGGATGACTAATTGACTTGCAGAGACTTAGTAATTGAACGAGCAAATCAATCAGTCAGCATATGAATTTGTGAGCAAATGAATCGTTGATGGAGTGAGTTATTGGGGGAATTGGTAGGTGAGCGAATGAACATTTCAGGTAGCATTAATTCCGTTCCTTGCGTATGTAGAGAAGATGGAACCGAAGGTGTTAAAGCTCAGTACTGCAAATGAGGACAAAACAAATCATCAAGCACAGCTGGAACACTACCAAACTGGGCCTCACTCCTGCGAAAAACATCGCACCGGAAATCTCTCTTTAAAAATAAACACCCTCTCACAGCAGACAATGGGCAAAATTAATGTGCAAATGTATGCAAGAAATTAAAAAGCGGAATTAAACAGGCAAATGAGGTAGCTACACTTGAATTGTTGGAATTATGAATAATTACGGCAAATTTCCCGCTCCTAATGTGACTTTTTTGGTAAACAAAAGCTTAACTGTGGTAATTCTGTGAGCAGTGAATGGCAGTGAAGTGAGTTATACCTGCCGTCCCAATAGTCAACGCTGAACGCCAGAGAACTGATCTGATTTTAGATCGCCTGAGACGAAAGAAACGGTGAAAATAACAGTAGTTGGCAATCGCACACCTGGAGGGTTAAAAAAAAACAAAAACAAACTCAGATAGAGTCTAAACCTGAGGCAATGTTTATAAGGTCAGTACAGGCTGTGTGTTCTTATTAGCGCAGCACCGGTCTGCTGTAACCAACCTGTTTTGACATTCTTCTGTGTTGGCTAGAACAGGCCTCCTTACCAGCTTACCTTAGCGAGCCTTCCCAGCAGGCAAACTGGCAGCTTTGACGCCAACATCAGTGGGGCGTTTTCCTTTCACAAATGACAGAGTGGTGATAACTAACTCATCTCTGGCAGTACGGATGTCTGAGGAGACAGAAGAAGAGAGAATGTTCAAAGAAAAAAAAACGAGCGAAGGTGTGGACAGAGAAGAGATGGTGTCGTAGAATCCTTAGGAGGACGTTCAAAGCTGATGTGTTTGATATAGTGCTTGATGGAGCTTTAGATGTTCTCGCAAACGCTGCAAGCTAAAGAAGAGGCAGTCCTCGCGTCCGCGCTCACTGTAAACGAGTGGAAACCGTGCCTCCAGCATGGTTTCCTTTTTCCGGAGAGAGAGAGGAAAAAAACAAAACAAAGGATCGTTGAGCATAATGACACTAGTCTAAGTATTTGCGCATGAGAAAAACAAGGTTAAATAAAATAGACACAGTGAAATCAGTAAAATTGTTTAGCATTTCTTCACCTCAAGAGTGTACCTCAAAGATCAAGTGACGGGTTCATATCTGTGTCTCAAACCGTTGCATTGCTTTACGAGGACTGACTCGGTCAAAGCGGCAGAAGCTGTTCTCTATTACACATCCAACCGTTCCTGAGCACAGGGCTGGTGAAAGCAAGGGGACAAGACCACAGATCAGTACAATGATAATGGGGTCCATGTTTCCACCAGTGTCTTAGTGCAGAATGGCTATAATCAATGTTCCTTTCCATGGGAGCGCTTTTATATTGTTTCAAATATCTCTTCCACTATAAAACAAATGAGGTCGTTGCCTAATTATCTACAGCTGCCCGCCACGAAGAACAAGCACTCTCATAATACTACAAGGTTTGGCATGCTGTTGTTACCATGGTGAACCAACAGAGAGAACCATGGTGGACACAAGCCAATTGAAGTGTAACAGCGTTGTATCTTTGGCACAACCCATTACGGAGAACTGGTGAGACGAATGGACGTCAGAGCTACAAACACGAAACACGGTTAAAAGAAATCACTCGAGAAGAGATTAGACCACGTCGCGTGACCTTCAGCCTTTGACCCCCGAGTCATAACAACAAAGCCATGCTTTCAGCTCCACTCAACTGTCTGCCCAACAGTTTGTCAGCTGCGATAAACCAGCCATCTAACTGGGACCAGTTTGTCAGCCGTCTATCCGGGAGAACGTAGAGCAGAGGAAGTGACAGTGGCAAGTCGTTATGAACATACGCCTTCAGAGGACTGGCATAATTATCAGGGTTTTTTACAACACCTCTGCACTAAACTAGTCTCTGTGTAATGTACTGAGTCATTGTTATGTGCAGTGGCTGGTGTGGCAATGAGCATCAGGGGAGAAAAATGAATCAGATGGCCTCTGTATTTATGACACGCACATCGTTAATTTATGGAGGAAAAAGTTATTGTGTACTACTTGGAGGACAGAGTAAAACGTTTCTCATCTGGAATAAACCACATGAAGTCTGTATCCGTTAAAAAGCGTTACGTGTTCATTATGATTCATAATGTACGGTCATACACTTTTCAGGTATCCAATGACATCCTAAGGTTTTTTGTTTTTTTTTTTTAAAAAAAGATTGACTGGCGAGTTATTCACTGACACGGCATCACAAATTTCTCTCGTCAAAATGTTGTATAATAGAAAATGAGAGAAATGGAACTCTTGAATACAAGGAAAAAACAACAGTGAATACAAAGTGGCAAAATGATACTGTATCTTCAGACACGTCCAGGCAGAACCTGCCAGGTGACACAGCTTCCTGCAAACGGTTTCACCGCTCATTTTCACCTTACTTTCTTCCTTTCTAATACATGAGAGAGAGAGAGACAGAGAGAGAGAGAGACAGAGAGAGAGAGCGAGAGAGAGTGAGAGAGGGAGAGAGACAGAGGGAGAGAGAGAGAGAGAGAGAGAGAGAGAGAAAGAGGGAGAGAGAGGGAGAGACAGAGACAGAGGGACAGAAAGAGAGGGAGAGAGAGAGAGGGAGAGAGAGAGAGGGAGAGAGATAGAGATTGAAGGGGGAGAGAGAAAGAAAGAAAGAAAGAAAGAAAGAAAGAAAGAAAGAAAGAAAGAAAGAAAGAAAGAAAGAAAGAAAGAAAGAAAGAAGCCTGTGGTAGAATGAAAAAAGATGTGGTGAAAAGTTTTTAAGAGGAGCATTGCAATTAGCACAATGTTAATGAATTCTGTCTCATTAGTTGGGAATCAACAGACTTGTGCTAATTACAAGCCCAACAAAACTCAGCTCTCCTACAGTTCAGGTTACAGCTTTCCCTGAACTCCAAACCCACACATCATGTTGCCTAGAACCACAGGTGTCCTAGAAAAAAAAAAAAATCTCTCCTCGCTCTGTACCTGCTCAAATCAGACTGAGGAAAAAGAAAAAAAAAAGATATTTGTTTAGTATTTTGCACCCTAAAATGGAAGATGCTTGTTAGAGAATGATAACCAAAATGGCATCTGCTAAGTAACAACCTCTCAGATCAATAAGGGAAGGATCAGCCTATCACCCTAAGGGTGGAAATGCTACCATTGCGCTCGGGTCAATGGTTTTGTGAACTTCCTTTGACCTGTTTACCTGTCTGCTTTTGCAGGTAGCAGAGCTGACACGTTCTGCCTTCACCGCAGATAACTAATCAACAAGAGGAAACAAATGACAGTTTAGCAATTTAAAGATCTGGAACCACTAGCCAGTACATTTATAACATAACATACACATACAAGCAAATGTTTCGTTTTGTTTATTTTTATACAGAAATATGTTTCAAAACTGACAAATGTATAGGAAAAAAAAAAAAACCTGTGTGTCTGTGTTGAGAGGGGGGGTGGGGGGTTGGGGGTGGTGTCGTTAAGGAAGCCGGCGTAAGGATTTGGGGTAGCATAGAAAAGAGCTCAGTGTCTAAACCCGTCTTCTCTCAAGGGGCTGCTCTCTCACAAGTTGTAATTTAAAAATAGCAGTTTAATAACAAGCCACAGTGCATCATTAATCTGCAGATTAATTAAGTGCTCCACCCCATCCCACGTTCTTATGAGAGAGAGCTACATTTGTTTCATTTTGAATTGTTTTAGAAAGAGAGGACATTTATGCAAATTGGATAAATAAAAAAAAAAAAGAGGAAGAAGAGGAAGAAATGGCTGTCTGATGTGTAAATATGTGTATGGTCATCGTGTGAATGTAAATTAGCCTTGTTTCCCTTCAGTGTATAATATGGTAACATAAAAATGCACACCCAACAAATTAAATTAATGAAATATCAGATTTTTAAAAAAAAAAGCCATATAACTTATATATGATTAAAATTTTGTCAAAAGTCAAGGCAGCATAAGCGGGAATAATCTAATTAAATGTCACATGTCGATTAATTACATTACGTGTCCACCAGGGAATTAAACAATAACACCATGTGGCAACGGTACCTGTAATGGATGTAAATGAAATTTTACACTAGCTATTAAATACAAATAAATAAGAGTGATTTTACTTCCAATTATAACAGGGTGGAGTAGACATCTAATCTCTTCAGCTGTTTGATGTAATGACACACGCATACATAACCTTACACACCCACATACAGAAATATCACATCACATCACTAATGGTATATTTTCTTATACCAGAACCACCAGAGCGCGAGCAACACTGGGGCGACCATTCAGTATTCTTGTCAAATTGAGTCCACAGGCCTCTGAATCAGTAAAAGAAAATGTATGCAGGTTAGCCAGGGCTATGTGCAGATGAATCACATTTACTGTGAGAGTTGACCTGTATAAATCAATAGATAATGAGATACCTGCATTTACAAACCTGCTTTCATCAAGCCACACCAAACCAAACCAAAAAAAAAAAAAAAAAGCCCGCTGGTTCAAGCCATAGAAATACTGTGGGGATTATGGCAATGGGGGATGAGGTGACCATGCTGAACAGGTAATTTAGTGTTAACCATTTGAATCTTAGATTATTTATGGGGTGACAATTTGATATTACTAATATATACACTTACAATAGGTTAGCATTGCACGGCAATATTTACATTAACCCACAGATGACTAAAATTCTCGGCTGGTGGTGTTATTATATAATCTCTCTCTCTCTCAGTCTCTCTCTCTCTCTCTCTCTCTCTCTCTCTCTCTCGCTCTTGTTTTCTCTCTTTCCTTTCTCTCTCTCTTGCACGCTCTCTCTCCCTCTCTCTCTCTCTTTTTCTCGCGCTCTCTTTCTCTCGCTCTCGCTCTCTCTCTCTCCATCCCTCTTAAAGCAGAGAGACGATGGTAAGTCATCCTTTATCTCAGGACATGCAAATTAATTCCCTCAAGAATATTCTGTTTCAATTGGCTTTTGAGTTATCGTAATAAACAATGTGAAATAAAGTCCTCCAGCCAAAGTATTACAGAAGATGGTTAGGCTTGAAAAAAAAAAAAAAACCCGAAGTGTGGGTATTCTTTGGGTCAAGTATATTATGAATGACCGTCTCCATTCCATTTAATGGTCTCTCACACATGTCACCATCACAGACCATTAACATTGAAAAGTCATTTTGTATGTCATCACTTTTTTTTTTTTTTCATGTCAGGTTTCTATTTTTCAAATGCAAAAATAAGTTGCTAATTTTGCCTCTGCTCTTTCTAGACAGAGCAGGTTTAATTGCTAATTGTTAACTGGGAATGAATGCATTTGCATATTAATTAGGAAGCCCATTTACATTTTTAATTTGCTGCCTTCAAAGGGGGGTGAGATAAAAGGTCGCACAATTTTAAATAATTTATGCTCCATTGCTGAAAAGAATCTGAAAAGAAGTGCTCAGCTGATTTTAACCCCTGAGAGCTTTTACAGAATAAAGCTCTCCAAAAAATTGTTTTTACAAATCTAATTAAATGGAAAAGGGGACTGTGAACAGAGATGAGCAGAGAGCCACCCAGTGCAGCAAGAACTCTACACCAGTTAGGAACATGATAACTAGAGGAAAAGGATATTCTAAAAAATTCTTCAAGAAGCAAGAAATGAACTGGAAGCTTCTGCTGATATTGGATCAAATGAAATATTATTTCTGCTCCCATGTAAGGGCTCCATGGGTTCCTTTTTTTTAAACCGGAAGAGGCCAAATCCTTTATCGGAGGTCCAGATTCTCAATGGACCTTGGTTCTGTTCAGTTCTGATACACCTCGATACGGTAATCAAACATTCCTCGAGACCCCGAACTGGTTAAAAAAACCTGTGCGTCCGTGCATGGCTGTGCGTGGCTGTGCGTGGCTTCGCACACATCACTGGGGAGAGAGAGCTGCAGTAACGTCACTGCCCACTACCATGTTCTTATTTCCCATCTGTTCTGCACAGTGTGCTTTTTGGAAAGACGCGAAACAGTAACGCGTATCGTCCTTGTCTGTCCCCAAAGTTTATCAAGAGACTCAGTAGTTGTAGTTTCACGTATCAGTGTGTGTGTGCCACTCTGGTTTAGCGCCGTGGCGCTTTTCGCAGCTTTAATACGATTATTAACTCAAAAACTGTAAGGACCTCTTGTTGAGCTTCTCGTCCAAGGTCGGTTAAGACCTGTCATTTGTGCACCAATCGAGTCTCTGTGGCTTGTGTCCGCCTCATTTTTCTTCAGTTGAGCTTGACAGAGAGGGTTCTTTCTTTTTTTTTTTTTTTCTTTTTTTTTTACCACACTTACACTGTCTGATTCTCAGAGAGGTTGCGATTTTGACTTTCCTCTTTGTGCCAGTGATCCTAATTACACACCCCAAAAAGCCCGCACAAGAGCCGACACATTTAAATCTGAGCACATCTCGCATCCTCATTGTCTTTTTGGCATTGGGTCTTTGTGCCCATGCACTTAAATTACATCCTGACAACCCCAGTGGGCAGAAGGAGCGTTGAAAGAAAGAACGCCGAGAGAAGGAGGGAGGGAGGGGTTATGTGCTGGGAAAGTGGGTACTCATCTGACTTCCTTCCCACTAACAGGGTAAACTTGAAAAAAGAAAAAAAAAAAAAGATAACTGTCGAATAAGATCCAGTGGTCTTGCTTTTCCTTCGTTGACTGTCAGGATGAACTCAGCATTCCCCTGAATGGTAATTGAATGTGTAAAAAGGGTCTGAAATTAGAGGGTGAAGCATTCCACAAGCAAATTCGCACAGGACCCCAAAATTAAGTGAACCAACTCCGTTGAGCAACCGCTGAATAAAGATAGAGAAGGGAATAAGAAAAAAAAGAAGAAAAAAAAAAACTCATCTTGATTGGATAATTGATTTTCTCGCGTATACTGTGTTTAAGAGGGATAACTAGACATCCTTTGGACTTGTAATGATTGTAATTACTGCAATGACTGGTCATGTCAAATATGACACAGACAACACTGTTATTAACCTTTATTATTGGCATAGGGTAAGAAAATCAAAAAGCAATGTACTCTCAACTCTTCACTTTCTCTCTTTCTCTCTCTCTCTCTCTCTCTCTCTCTCTCTCTGTCCATCATGGGGCCCACCTCAGTGGCTGCTGAATGCATGGATGGGCTTATTTGCGCTTGACTGATGGAAGGTGACTGTTTAATTGACTGTGCAGACAGGATCATCCAAGGAGCTCACAAAAGCTTTGATTTCCAATCACAACCTTGAGCACATAATAGACTGGCAATGACATGGGGTCATTAAGGAGAGTAAGTTGCAGAGGGTAATCATCAGGGAGGGGGAAACACAAGTAAAGGGGCCGATATCGATCAGTTCCGCGATATTTTGGGGTTTTTTTTCCTGGTCAACATGAAGTAGTGAATCCCAAGACACATTTCATATTTTGAGGGTTTTTTTGGGGGGGGGGGGGTTCCAGGCAGATGGAGATGCTCTGATCCGTTTTATTGTCATCATTATCATCGTCAAGAGGCATTGTTTCATTTCTGACAAACGTTCAGAGAAAGAAAAACCCATACATGTCAGTTTGGCAGCTGGGCTCATTTGCATATTCAAGCATTAATTAGGCCCTGGGAGGGCTCGGGGAGAGTGTGACCAACAGGCATGGAGCACTGAGGGGCACAGCAGGGCAAAGAGTCAGGTTCTGGGGGCAGGAGAGGCGCCCCAGTAGACTACTGGGGATTTAGGGCCCGCTTCGTTCGTTGAGTGCCATTGTTCGGCCGGGGGAGGGGGGAAGAAGAGGAAACATGTCTACATAGGCAAACGATAAACCCTCTATATGATGTCAATTAGACCGGGGCAATATTCCTCAGGGTTTGTGAATGTACCGCCTGCCTTGAGGGGAAGGGCAGGCTCAAACTGCATCATCTGGTTACTGCATTCCGCTATGACACGCTGGCACACTGAAGGTAAATATTGGGTCAAAGCTGAAATTCAATCCCAAAATTACAGCTTTAAGGGACTTTTTGCTATTTATGGTGAGGGGTAAGGCTGAAACTTTGCAAGAGGGTCATGCTCTTTGTAAATTTGAAGGAGGGTCTAAAATATTTCTGTTTTGTGTGGGAAAAGTTACACAGTTTCTAATGGGTGACCATTACCTGTACATAAATCTTTTAGAATTACTTGAATATGTAATAATACCACGCACTTAAGTACTGGTAACACGAGCGTTCCCTTTCAATACAGGCTTTCCCCATCCAGCCGTGCGGCCGTACTCACATCTTTGCTTAGTCGTATGTTTGATCAAGTGCAAATCCCATCCAACCGGTCTTCTCTGGGCCACCCTCTTCTTTTTTTTTTCTTTTTTTTCTAGCTTTGTGCTTTCTTCTTTCCACTGGATTTCTCCTCACATTCAGGGCAAATGAGAACCTTTACACAAACGAATGGTTTGGAACACCTAACTTGTCACGTATTAACATGAGACTGAATTAGTAGTAGTATCAACAGGCCATAAGAGTATGAGTTTCTGGACTGGTGTCAGAACATTTACAATCAGGCCCAGGAGGTGATTTCAAACTATTCAGGAAATTTCTTGACCTGTTTATACTTGGAGGGGAGGGTTATTCATTATTTACACCCTGAGGTAAAATGCGGAAGGGTCATACATTTAAAAAAAGAAAAGGGAAAAAAAAAAAAACTCGTTTAGACAAGGGTCATCATTGTTTTCCTGACAACGATTCAATTTTCTCCGTATGACACCCAGCATAAAAAACAAACTGTTCTTCATTTTAATTTCTCTCTCTGGCCTCATCAGAAACCTATCTGCCTCCATCAGAACAGAGCATGAAACAGTGAGCACCTCTTAAAAATCCTATCTAAGCATCGTCCGTCCCCACAGACAGGTGTACTCTTTTTAAATAGCAGTTGTTTATCATGAGGGGACCATCTAAAAACATGATGTATAGATGTGAAGAGTATGGGAACAAGAGTTTGGCAAACGATACTGTGAGGTTACGGCTAGAGGCCCAATTACATCTCCTCTTACAAAAGCTTTTTAGTTCTAATGAAGCACCTGAAGAGCAGGTCTTGCCGATTCACAAATGTTGAGGATATTACCATTTCAGTATTTGCCCATCGAAAGCAAATAAAGGGCAATTTACATGATATTTTCTGTTAATACCCAGCACTCAGCAGGTACTGTCAGCAAAATGAAAAGAACTCAACCAATATGACAGCGGTAAACGTCTGGTTAGCGTGGTTGTAGGGAATTGATGGGCGAGAATCATTTTTGGATTTGATTATCAGTAAAAAATAAAAGGAGTTTGCTTTCATTGCATTTGAAGACAAGGGGGTCGCGAAAGCTCAAGACATACAACGATCCGTCCAGTCTCCGTCCTTGGTCAGTCGGCTGACATTGAGAGCAACAGTGACACCTATTGGTCACATTTATTTAGATGTTAATCACACTTCAGTTTTCATCACAAAATGAGTGCAAGGGAAACTCTCAAAAAACTACTCATAAACAAATTTTGGAGTTTTTTCCTCAGGGTGTGATGTCTTATCCCATCCCCCCCTGCAGACCGGAGTCAAATAAACAGCTGAAGTATTTGAATGTCGAGGGTATGTCTCTGTGCTCTTTACCATGTGTCATTTTCTGTTGAAATTATTAAACTCTTAATAAGATTGATCGCATTTACGTTGATGCAAATAAATATCACATGAACGTCTGACAGACCCTACATCCAAACTGCCTCTTACCATGTTAATTAAGAGAGCAAAGTCACATGGAAAGGGAACAAGACTTGGGACAGGTCATGATCACTCACATCAAATACTAATTTGACCCAGGCCTTACCTCATACTGTTTTATTGTCTGTGAGCCCTTGGTTTGTTAGCTTCACGGTTTCACACACAGAGACGCCGCCTGTAAGCCTAAGGCTGTGTGCTGAAGGGGAGTTGGACAGGTCTGTGGTTGGAGTAGTCTTCATTGTCTTCAGCCACCCTGGCTTCTGTAGCATATCAGCCCAATTCAACAGTTATATGTACATTTAAGCATTACATTTTGGAGTGTATAAACTATATGGTGAGTTATAAGTATTCAATCTGACTGAATCAGCGTTTTTTTGTTTTTTTTAAAGCATTGTATCCATATTCCATGTGGCCCCTCAACTCAGAAAAATCATCACCAGCTTGTAGGTTCAGGCAGTTCACTTTTCTAGAGGAGATATATCATTCTTGTTCTCTTAACTAGCCCTCAAAAAAAAGTTGAAACAGAGTTTCAGACTAAAAGACAAAATGTCTAAAGAAAAAAAAAAAAAAAAAAGACAGACCTTTGTTTCAGCAACTTATTGATGCAACAATCCTCCTCCTTACCCATGATGCTTGGCTCTCATTAGCAGCCTTGGTCCGATCAGTCAGTGTAAGGTGTGTTTTTAAACTCACGGATGGTTTGATCCAAATGAGAAAAAGAGACAGCGCTTTCATTTCAGGAACATGGCATTTCTCTTTGAACGTTGCAATGTCTTATCACTGAGTGGTTCATTAATGTGAAGGTTAGGCTTTTATCATCTGTTACGGAGACGTCAGGGAGAGAAGAAAACAGGCTTTTTGGATAGACAGACTTGAAGAACAAAAAAAAAGAAAGAAAGAAAAAAAACCCACGTATATAGAGTGAAGTCAGGAGATCCCTGAATAAGACCGTCTTCCTAACTCCGTAAGAGAACAGAGAAGTCGATGAAGCAAACTGTCATCAGATCGTAAACAAGATCTGTTCACAAATGCAGGGTGGGAAAAAAAAATGTTTTGCTCTATAGAAGTTGTTCAAAAAACAGGTTGACCAAAGCATTTACCCCAAACTTAACTTACCTGTCTCTAAATACCAGACTCTAAACTTCACATAACCTACCAGCTGTCATACCATTTTTCACACTGTAAAACAGGGCTACTCAACTCAGGGTTTTAAGGCCCAGGTATCAGACATTTTCCCCCCTCCTTTTACTTAGGAGTAGCATTTGATGACAATGTGATCATTAAGTTGATCATTAGTACTAATTGTTTAATTAACTGAAATTTTTTTGGGGAAAAAAAGAAAAAAGGATTGAATTTGAAATCGCCGACTAGAGCTGAATACCATTACCGAAAAACATTCAAGGATGAGTGAACAGTTAGGGAAACAGCACGTTAGCAGTCTTCCAGTCTGACACAATGACTTTGGCACCGAACTGAACAGGCCTTCCGTGTGTATAAATACAACCATCCAGTTGGGCAACTTCCTTTAATGAGGGTTGGCCCATCACCAATCGTGGGCAGTGGAGTAGGTCTAAGCCATAGTGAATACTGAGGCCTCTCTGTCACTACAGGGGATGCCAGTCATATCTGGAACTGCCATTATCTGTCTTACTGCTAACTGCTTAGCAGATGGAAGCTCTGTAGGAGAACAGGCCGCCTAGTTCACCCCCTGTCGATATCCCACACACGGAGAAAAAGGATGGGGCTGGAGAGTCTCGTGTTCTGGGAAGGAGAGGTTTTGTGAGGTGATGCCAAAAGCCGGGGTTCCATCATATGTTGACTAATGAGGGTTAGGAAGCAGTGCCGACGATGCTAATATTAATCTAACGACAAAGTCCCACCGCCAACCCGTTGGTTTTATACGTGTATACTAACGTGCAGCATTCCAGCATGTTGTACGCTGGAAACGGCTTTGAATATTTTTTCACGTGTGAAAGGTGGATTTGAGTTTCCAAGAGAATCTACAAAATCAGAATGCAGTTTATGAAAGCCAGTCATTACAGATGACGTTTTTCAATTGTATTTGTCAATTACAAACACCACAAATTATTCTCTGATAAAACACTGCTGGACCTACACTCTGGTATAATATTCAATATGTCTCTCCTGGTCACAAGTGCTTTAAGTACTGGAGAGGAGCAGTTAAAAAATGTGATGAAATAAAGAGACATCTGCTTTTGGGGGAAAGGAAAAAAAAAAGAAAAGAAAAGCTAATAAATATGTTCAGAGCAGGGAGAAGCTCTGATGTATTGTCCCTAAATGATGGAACATAATGACATTCATAAGGAGACCACCTACTGAGGCCAAATGAAAGCTGTTCCTTAGCAACAAAATACATCTCCTAAAAGCAGAGCTGCGAAAAATTGTCCCGCTTGTGTTGCAGATGAGAGACAACACCATGGTTAAGGGGGAAAAAAAAAAAAGAAAGAAAAGAAAAAAAGGAAAGATTAAGCAGGCAGTGTCATCATGTCTATTCACTGTGAAGTACAGTGAAATAAAGCAGAAACACAAAAAATGATCTATATATGTGGTTTTTTTTTGTGCTTTGTGGATGAAAGCAAACAAGTCCACGATGGCTGCGGGGAATATGATTCAGACGAGAACATGGATACTGGTGTCAAGCATGGGAGATGTGGAAAAGTCATAAGGACCAGCAGGCTAACCGTCAGTCCAACCGTGTGCAGGCAAATTTGAATAAGGTGTCCCAATACATGCTCTGGGTAATTTGAACATTCAAAACTTCAGATTTGATTAAATAACATTCTCGAACGCCTTTTTGAGTAGTAAAATCAGCTTATTCTCAACGGTGCTGCTATTTTCATGTACAGGTGTATGGTGACGAAAATCATATTTAAAAAGAAAAAAAAGAGAAAACACATTAAAAGTTGCAATAACTGAAAAATGTCAGCTACACCATAGGAGATGTGAAGAGAAGTCCAACAGCAGAAACCGCAAAAACAGAAACCGTCCTATCGCCGACTAGCCGTTTCATTCCCAGAATCCATCAGACATGCCCAGCAGGGCCTAGAGTCTGCACAAATTTTATTGCAAACACAATATTTGTCAAATTACATCCTCAAAATCTTGCTCCACCAGAGGGAGCATTTTATCATTTTGTCTTATTTCACGA
Source organism: Chanos chanos (assembly GCF_902362185.1). Taxonomy (NCBI): domain Eukaryota; kingdom Metazoa; phylum Chordata; class Actinopteri; order Gonorynchiformes; family Chanidae; genus Chanos; species Chanos chanos. The sequence goes on from NC_044498.1 coordinate 8,856,636, forward strand.
CACCATTTTCACAAGCATTAGGCCACATTTCACTCCCACAAGTCACTGAGACCAAACTGATCATATTCACCGCCAAATCTCTTTGCAACAACTTAGACCTTTATTTGTGAAAAAACGTACAATAACTTGTCTTTACAAAGAAGCCTATGAAAATTTGTGAACTTAGAGAACATTGTAAGTAAAGAATCATTGTTTGAAGTGAGCTATACAGTGAAATTAACAGTGTTCTGGAGGTCTGCAGTCCTGTTATACATTTTCTCCACGTGATTACAATTAAGACCAAAAAAAAAAAAATCGATGTCTGTTATTCTAATCAACAAAACACTGACATTGACAATTTTCATAAACTTTTTTTTTCTTTTTTCCTGCAGCGATGAGCAACGGAGATAACCTGGCTGGCCGTCGCTAATTTAAATCAAAGCTCTCCCCCAATTCAGTTGACGTAGTCATGTCCATACACTCACGACGAGCTAAACCAAAAGAAATTTAGTTGATCTAACGTAATGAAAACGAACTATTAGAGCAGTCTGTTACTGAAAATGCAATATTTACAGTATGCTGCATTTGAAAATAAAAGTACCCAAGAAAAACAAAAAGTCTCAAACCTAATTTCCAAAGCAAATAAATGTGTGTTCATTCCCTCTTTTTTTTTTTTTCATTCGGATGTATTTGTACAAGACGGATTAGGTTAAATGCCACTAAATATATCTTTTTTTTTTTAATAATGGCCCGCAACAGGATACCTCATTGACGATCCCAAACATGATCAGATGAAAATTCCTGACAGAAAGAAAGAGTGACTTGAGCATAGATTAAGAATGAGCTGGGAATATTCACTGGTTTCTTCCTATGGTACAGACCCGTATACTCGCACCGATTAACAGAACAGACCACAGAGAGACACATTTTCACAACAATCCTCTCCAATTACACATATTTGATCAAATTGTATATTTAGATGGGCTTAGAAAAGAAAAAAAAAAACGCAAGAACATTTAACCCATGTCTATTGTTGTCTAATTTTTCTTTTAATCTCCCCAATGACTAATGCCTTTCAGACTCTAGTCTACTGTAACAGTTACAGTTGAGGGGCGTCATGATCAGTGACATTTTAAAATCAAAACATGCCACATATTTATGCACAAAGCAAAAGGAAAAAGTAAAAAAAATGACACCCACACGGTTTACTATTGAACGGAAATTCTGTCAGTGTCTTGCGTATGTGTCTACGTACACGTATGCGCACATACATATGCTCAAATGTCCCATTCAGGGATGTGAGGACATGACATCATACTCGTGTATTGTTGCTTTGCTCTGAGGGAAACAGACAGAGGGGTAGGACCAACGGGGCGGCGTGGGGCGGGAGGGGGGTATCTGCAGAAGAGCAGTGCCGCCCCCTTGTGGTAAGAGCTCTGTACTACAGGTAGGGTCCTGGCATACGTAACCAGACTGCACGGGAGGAATTCAGAGACAACGCAAGTGAGCGGGCGCGGTTTCTGTCCGTCTTTCCATCCTCGGACTGGGAGAGGTAGGGGCGTCGTTTCAGGACTTCTACCTGCTGAGTCTCAGCTTTATGGAGTTTTTCACCACTGGAATGGGATTGGCAGGAAGCAGAGCAACGTCTGACAGATCTGCGCTGGGCATTCTCTGACAAAAATTGAAAGACAAATCAAAGATATTACCCTAAACAGAAACACACAAAGTATCTCTCTCTAAAGTTAGTAACAAAACCTCCATTACTAAACAGGCTCTTCCTGCAATGAAATAGCAATTACGGCATGGACCATAAGAGATGAGCTTAAACGATTCCGACTTCAGTTATGTCCCACCTGAGTTGTAGGCATCTTCTCCCCCGTTGAGTCCACTTCCTGTCAACGGTTGCAAACAAGAATTCATTGCACTGAATCCATAACCGATTCTGTGAGAGCTGGTGATGAATACTAAATAAATTCTTGTAAAACGTGAATGCCACAGTCTTGAGGTCCCTACCTTTATCTCTGTATCCGTCTTCAGATCCTCCTCATTCTGCTCAACGGAACAACCAAAAAAATGTCACAGTTGGGGGTGGGGCGTGGGGAAGGGGAATATTGGAATCGATTTGAACATACTATTGTATAGAATAAAAATATTACAACGTCAAAAGTGTTTATAAAGAATTAAAAAGAGAGGGGGGGGGGGAAGAAAAAGAAAAAGAACGTCGTAAAAAAAACAAAAAAAAACAAAAAAAAAACCAAGAAGCAGCAAACGATTTCCATTTTTGATGACAAAACCAAAACAATACCTGCATCTCCATGGAGGCAGTGCCACTATCCTCAGCCACTAGGCCATCCTGGAAAATAAAAACACTTATTTCACGCATTCATTTACACGATCCTCTAAACTCACAGACTGACACAAAACAGCATCTGTTTGCCTCGTTATCACCTTTTGTCACTTGTCTTTTCATTAAATTCAAGCAAATTATGCATTAATTCAAAATACACCATGCTTAGGACGTTTTTACAAGAACAATGGAAAACCAATTAGAAGTGTGATTGAATTTAGGATTTAAAAAAAATAGCTTTACTGTCATGGAGAATGCTACCTTGTAGTAGCCTACCTCCTCAACTTTGAGTTTCTTTTCCTGTTCAGTGGAAAGAGGGGAGCCTGGTCTCTTCACTGACTGGGGACTCAGGTGCGGTGGGCTGCTGTTGGAGGAGGACCTCTTGAGGGCGTGGGCAGACCTGGACCCCACCGGACCAGTTACAGACTTGGTTCCCTCTGCTGCTTCTAGGAAAACGGGATATCCAAGCTTTAAAGAGTAACAGGCAACGATTAGGTCCGGAGAAAAGACCTGCATAAAGACGCGGGAAAAACTCACCCACTGCCGGTGATGTGCCTTTTGCCATTTCTGTTTTACCGAGCGCATCTGAAAGGACGGCGGCCGGCCCCGAAGAGCTTTACGACAAACAGATAGGGACAACAACGTAAGACAATATTTGCAAAATTTATTACGAGAAAAAAAAAAAGCTCTTTTCACATGTTACAAAGCAACACACACAATATGAAGTTCCTCAGGGAACAATGTTCGGTCCTATGGGAAATCTAAATGACATAAGATGACTGGGTGCTTGGCTTACCGCTGCGGACTGGCAGCATGACTGGGCAGGCTGTTCTTGGCAGCAGTGGCAGACGTGCCCGTGGGAGAGGGCACCGACATGCTGTTGTCACTGTCCAAGGATAAATCCAAACTGCTGTCATTCACTGAGCGGATGCCCTCCGTAGAGTGCTACGGGATAAAGCAACACAGAGGATTAGAATTGGGCTATAATTGAACCATTATGCAGTAATTTAGTATTAACGGGAGTTAATACACAGACAAGCTGACCTTTCTCCTTTTCTGAATGACCAGATTTGGCAGTAGTTGGTGCAGCTGCTTCCTCTTAACGTGCATTGCTGTGATTTTCATGTCTTGCTCAAACATCTTGCTGCTGATTGCCTGGCGATAAACTGGAAAAACATGCACAAAACATTACACTGGTTTCTGACGTAATGTATATCACATTTAATAAAGAAAAAGCGTATGGTACCTTAGGTATAAAAGTCATAAGTTCTGATTTTCATGACTTGAAGACACACTTACTGTGCTTATGCATAAAAGGAATAAAAAATGTTTCATACCAAGTGATGGATACAAAATACACATTTTGTTTTTTAATTTGTCCAGGACAAATAGCACAAAATGAAAAACTGGCATAGAATTCTTTTTGAGCTCTGTTTAAATAAGAGAAATGGAACCTGTGTCTGTGAAAGACTGGATGTCGAAAGTCAGATCCACATTCAAGTTTTCAGACCCTTCCAGTTTCTTGAAAACAATGCCAATAACCCACATTGTGTTGAATTCCTCCCTGCGTAGGTTTTTACAAAAAAAAAAAAAATGAATAAATTATATAGTTGGCTCAATAGGAGCTATGCATATATTACCCCAACCCTAAAATACATCTGAATTGAATCACAATGAATTCAAACAACATATTTCCCAAGGAAATACACTAACCATCTAGTTTCATCCTCTTTTTTTTCTTTTTAAATTAAATTTAAGATGTTTTTTTTTTTGTGGTTGTTGTTTTTTTTTTCATAAATAATGGGAAACACAGTTCTGAAGGGGAAAAAAAGAAACAGTTTAAGAGGTGCTGAAATTGCTCTCTTCCCTTGTCTAATTAAATCTATGGCTTAGTTCATAAGTGTTGACAGATAAATCAGTCTTGGGCCATTCTTTTCATTTAATCAGAATATTAAGTACTATGAATATTTAATAAAAGATTACAAAGGCCAATATTAAACTGTAAGAGTTTTTTTTTTTTTTTTTTAAAGGCTAATCTCACTTTTCATTGCCTTCCTTGGGTCCTGGGTACGACTGTGGATTCACATGAGCAAGAGTGATGAACTCATTCTTCTCCAGGTTTCCCACCAGGATTCTGATCTTCGACTCCACAAGACCAACCCTGTCAGAAAAAAAAAAAAAAAAAAATTGTTTACTGCTAGTCTTCCATAGAACTTACTGCTTTAATTCAAAGTAATCCAAACAGAGACACAAACAAAAAAAAAAAAAAAACAAACAAAAAAAACAGATGACAAATTTGACTACGCAAGTTAACACTAAAGACATCAGATCAGAATTTGAATTACTATTTCAGCTCGGTACTCACCACTCAAGATGCTGCTTCTCAGTTGATGCACTTGCTAGCAACACAATATAATGCCTTGGAATATAAAAAGAACAAAACAACAATGCCATTACATCCTTCAGACAGAAAGCTGATCAATTAAGTTTCAAGGTGGCTACAGCCCCCGGGGCCATCCAGACGTGATTGTGTAGCAACAGTTATCTCACAAGTGGTACAATAACATCAGACATGTGCTTCCAGAAGGAACACGGCGCTCGGTTGCTAAAACGAGTACGGAAGTCATGACTGAGCAAGTGTCCGCAGGAAAAAAAGAAAAAAAAAAAAAAAGGCAACCACCTGTCTTTCTAATCAACACCACCATCAAATGACTGATTAAAGCTTTAAAGGTCAACCAGGAACACAATCTCAATTCTACAAACAAAACATTCTTTGGAGCCTTTTGAAAATGAGAACATGAAAGATCCCAGGAAGAGTTCCAATTTCATTTTATCACTGAGACATCATCACCGCAAGACAGTAAAAACGATACTAGCTCACATAAAACCATGTATTTGACACCCTAGAAAACAATAACTCACAGCTCATAAACTCATGACTCAAACTGTATTTCAAACAATTCTGAGCTAACTACTTAACAAAATCAAATCTAAAAACTGTATATGCCATTCCAAAGCGTCAACACAAATAGCAATGCCAATGCACACTTCCAGAATGAGTTGGTCACAGAACATTCCTGACATAGCTGTATTTGGAAGATGATGCAAAACAAACAAAAAAAAAAGTACTCTGTCAAGTTACGGTCAGAATCCATCCACGTTCGACATCATCATTTAAGGGCCACTGCTAGAATGGACAGATCTTTCTCAATAAGAAAACAGTGCAAGTCCAAAGGAGACATAATTTATTAAATAAAACAGTACATACGGTCAAAGATCAATTTTTCAAAGGGGGGGGGGGGGCGGCGCTTAAAAAGTCATCAATGGCTGCACAATATTCCAAGATTATTTGCTTAATTCCATACAAGCCAGTCAATCGTTTTGAAGGATAAAGAAAGCTAAGAGGCAAGCCATTTTTCCAGCACAGAACAGGGACATGCTTGTTAAAAATCTGTTTCAGCAGCCAGGATGTGTGTCTATTGAGTCTAGTCTGCAGAAAATTAAAGCATCCAGTGGTGAAGGGCTGCATCACAGTTTTTCATAACGACAGCTCATTAAAAAACCAAAAACAAAAAAGAAAAAAACAAAAACAAACAAACAAAAAAAAACTTGGTTAGTCTGAAAAGTTGGGGGATAACCAAATTACTTTCAATAATCTTTGATCACCTTGACCTGTGTAAGACAATGACATCTTTAAGAGACAGAAAATGGGACTAAAGACCGCTTGTCTATTTGAATAGAACTGCATCTAAATGTTTTTATACTTATATCATGTTATTTAGACCACCCCATCTGTTAATGCATGGCTTTTGTTTGATTTCTTTCTCCAATAGCCATTCCTTTTTTGTAGAATAGACAACTTCTATTTCTTTTTTTTTTAAGTGGGGGGTATAAAGGCTATTGAGTACATTGAAAATAATCTGTGTACTTGCAATGTCAAAACAAAGTCCTGAAAATGTAGTCCATAAAGTCAAAGGGTGAAGCTGAACTTAACTTTAAGGTTAGAAATAAAAACAAAAATCTTAACATGCCCCTCTAGACTGAGATGTCCTAAATGCAAATGATCAAATTCACTGCTGCTATATCGAGACAAAGACAGACAAACGTGATACAAACAGAGAAAATGGGTGATTACAGGAATGATGACTAACTTGTTTTCTTTCTTTCATCTTCTTCTTCTTTTTTGTTTTTTTTAAATAAAATTAAAGTAATTATTTCAGCTAATTACCCATGTCTAAAGAGACAGCGAAGGATTGTTTCAATTCAGTTTAATTTCAGTTGTTTTTAATGCAAATAATATAATTTGAAAAATCAATTTGAATGCATTTAAGTTCAAATCTTATGAGCTACAATTCTCAGCCACAAAGATATGTGGATCATGGTAGAAAAATTCTATAAAAAACACAGACTAACAAGAAATACATTGTACAAATTGTGAACTAAAACATTTTATTTGGAATTGTATACAACTTAAGACACAAGAAAAAGCAGTGGATAAAAATCAATGTTCAACAAAAATCCTTGCACACCTTCGTACCTACCTTTGGTAAGACACATACAACCATCTCAAAAGCTGAGTTTTGTACAATGTGGGCACAGTTTACAGTTCTCAGTAGGAGGTAGACTTACTTCAATGAACAAAATAAAATGTGAAATTGCTACTTGAAGCCCACCATTTCTGCGTCGCAAGAATGTAAGAACCTGTTCGTATCGGCCGTTTCGCTTTTATTTTTTTTTTCTTTTCACGTTCAAATTGATTCAGTAGATCACATATGCAGCCGCACATCATTTTGCAAATACTATGAAAGTGTGTGCTTGTTTTGTAAAATAAATCTTTATTGAAATAAAATCTCACCATGGGTGTCCAACAGGATAAGCAGCTTAATACATACTTGTATTTCTGAAAGAAGTTTGGTGCTTCAAATAGTTTGGACCATTCAGCTTTATTCTGCAATATTTCATCTGTGATGGCAAGACCTAAGAAAAAAAGGCAAATAACTTCAGTTGAAATAAGAGTCACGGCAAACCACATCAAGATCTGTTACCCCTTTTATGACATCCATCCATTTTAACAACAGATTCACCATAATGTACTATACACTGTTTACTTTCATTCCTTCATATGTGTCTGTCTATTGATTATTATGCAGAGATGCAGGCTAACCCTAACCCTGTCTATTGATTATTATGCAGTAGCTAGATGCAAGAGAGGAACCATCTGGCGACCCTGACTCACCCTGTTTGAACTCGTCGACCATGACAGCCCGAGTTGAGGCAGAGACATTGTAGGTGGAGTTCTGCTGGGGGTACGCTGGGGTAATGATGGGCATGAGGTGGTAGCGATCACTGGGGGTCACCTGAAATGGGCAAAATCAGTTTTAGCAGGTAATCGTTTCTCACATGCTAATCCCCTGAGATCAGTCAATGTTGCTCTCACATTGATGGGTCACAAGCACGTATGTCTCACAAAAGGCAATATCAGATTTCAAAAAACAACCATATATTTTATGGTATTTTTCATTATTTCATTTTAAGTTTTTACAAACAAATATCACCTAGGAGCTCGTTCAGTCGCACAGTAAACAAGGAGCAATATTAACTAATCCTACATCACCTTAGAAATGTAAACTTACTCATTTTGCCTCAATTCCATGACATTTACATGGATTTATATAATGCATTTCTGAGCTTGAAAGAAGAAAATGTTATCATGACTAGTGGTTGTCATGACTACTACTGTACCCTTGGGTCCCAAACTGGAAGGTTAAGGTTGCAATCCTCTGGTTGCTTCAAAAGGACTGGGTTGGGCCATTCCCTTTAATAATAAAACAACAATCAAATCAAGTCTGTTCTGTATTCTTATATTATATATATATATATATATATATATATATATATATATATATATATATATATATATATATACACACACACACACACACACACACACACACATACACACACACGCACACACACATTACAAAAGATCCTGAAATGAGGCAAAATATAGTGTGTATCCTGTATCCTGTTCCTTTCAGCATGTTTGGTGTGAAGAACTCACCATTTGGAGAAGACCAGGAAGAACTTGTGCACCAATGTTGAAGCCACTGCATTAGGGTACAGCTGACAGGTCCTAGCCACCAACATGGCCCATGACACACCACCCAGGAAGCCCAGGATGTTAGAGTAAATATTACGACCTGTTTTGACAGAGGGTGACTTCTTAAAAAAAATGTTCTCATTTTGCTTTCGCAGCAGCACTGGATTAGCAAATCAGACAACAGCTAGACAACAATACATGTGCAGAAAAGGAGTACAATTCGATTTCACAGTCTTCTGCAAGCGAGTCTTTCAGCAACTGGGAATCTGTCTGCCTGCTAACGAGCGAGCTAGACAGACCACGACAGGCCAACTTATTAAATTCAATGCTGAATTCCAAGTAGTGTTGGGCAGTATACCGGTTCATCCAGTATGCTCGTTTTAATTTCCAGTACGGTATACATTTTATGTACTGCCATACTGGAGCATAGCTGAAACAACAGCTGTAATGCTTCAATACACGGCAAATTATATAATATTGTTCGCCGCTCCAAGGGGTTCCCCTATTAACTGTGCGTACCCTCTTACTAACAGTTATAACTTTCTAACACAACAATTAATCACCCACAACTTACTCTCTTTAACAAGGCAAAACAGCATGACAAACAACTATTTGTGACACAAACAATTTGTCACACTAATAATCAAGGCTTTGAACCGGTTCGAGGAACGAAAACGAAAACCAGAAACAATCGATATTTTGCTAGGAACAAAAATGAAACCAGAAACTTTACATTTTTTAAAGTTCTGGAACAGAAACATTTATTTGGAATAATGTTAACCCGTTAATAATGTTATTTTTTCATTCTTCCAATTATTACAACAAATTAAAATATTTTCTGCTTGCAGTAACTTTGGTGCAGGGGTTTACTTCCTGTCTTTCTCTGAATGTCACTCGCGCTGTAAGTGCACAATCCGTCCCCAGAAGCACGATCCGTTCTGCACATCGCGTGCTGACGGTTACGGTTGGGGTTAGGGTTAGGGATAGGGTTAGTTGACTTTTGTGCAAGCGTGCGTATGCGTAGAACGGGCCGGGCAGCCGGGACGGATCGTGTGCTTATACCCCCCCACACAGCCCATCAGCAAGCTTGTTAACTGTAGTGTTAAAATGACAGTTTCTCATTTTGCCATTTAAAACGTTAGCGACTGACAACAATCGCAAACCAATCAAATGACCGGGATGCCACAGTGGATTTTGGCCCGAGGACAGATTGGACTACAGTGCTCCTAGTTAGTGATGCAATGCGTTTTTGTAATGTTTGGTGACATTAGCGATAGAGACTAGAGTAAAATATCTATCAAGAGACATTTTTATACCATGTGAAAAATACATATTGTCTTGTCACATGACCCTACATGGAACGTTATTAATCAGTATTTCACATGGTTCTAACCAGTTTGGGAATGATAACTTTAAGGTGGAACGCAAAACCGGAAACGTTAAAATACCGACACCGCTCGGAACAAACCGAATTCTGGTTTGAAGGCCTGACACTCTGAGTATTTTAGGTCAGTTTACAGTGTTTATAGAACTATCTTAAAATATTTTGTCTTAAAAAGGAAGCAACCTTAAAGTTGCTGGCATATGTATTTATTTTTGAGTTCTGTTTTTACTACATTGCGATTCGCACAATAAAAATTGTTTACATTCTGCAACTGTTTCATGCATACTGATTCCTTCAAATACTGTATCACTTTGCGTGGCCAAGCAAACTCTATAGCAATCAAAGCCTTCATTATATGCTTGATGAAATTAAAATGTTTTTATATTTTATGTAGTCCTGATAGTAGAATAAGCCACTACAGGCCTATATAAAGGCCCAGTCATGCAAAAAAAAAAAAAAGTGATGTACCGTGAAATCGCCAGAGTCTTAGAAAATGCCGTCACACAAATTTTTGGTCAAACCACCCAGCACTAGTTCCAAGTTTTTACATTCTTGCACTTTTGCCAGTTAGCAATTACCACTTGTGAGGCTGGCTATGGTTAATTAGCTATGGATATACCATGAAGCAGGATCTCTCAGCTGGAACAAAATGAAGCCAAAAGTTAAGATGACCCAATAAGAGGTAGAAACAGTCAGCTGAAAAAAATCTGTTTCGGGGTATATCTATAGCAGGAAAATACTGAAAACTCTCTTTGTGCCTAGCTTCTACAAACCGTGGAATTCCCTACTTTTGCAGGGGAGCCACCTGATACTCTGTAAAACCTGGTCAAAATTAGCTATCCTCAGAGGATGTTCCTTGCTTTCCACAAAGGCAGACTCATCAGGGAGTTCCCTAAGGCTTGGGACACAACTTTAGACTGTAGGGGTATTTTCTTTTCAGTAGATGAAACTTCGTCAGACTTAATGTGTCTGTGTGTGTGTCTGTGTGTGTGTGCGTGGGGGGTGTGTTCATGACATACAGCACTTAACTGGAGTGTTTACACTGCTTTTGTCACCTACTATGGTAGCATTCCTGGTTACCTCAATGCAGGTAAGCTTTGGCTGCAACAAAACCTGGGGGCTAAGCAGCGTACACAAACAAAACAACTGCCATGACAACAAATGGTGTGCAATTCCTGGAGCAAAATGCAAAAGTGCACAGTTCCTTTGAACTGACTAATCCTGTTCAGACAAAGGGTCGTCACAGGTCATTTTTTGTTCCAACTTGTTTTCACCGCATTACGTAAACCTATACCAGTTCATGCACATAGCTGTACTCGAACTGTGAAGAAAAACAACAAAATCCAACTTACGTTTTGCCCAGAGCTTGATGGCTCTAAGAGTGAGTCTGAAGTTCTCAATGTTGGGCACCAGATGGAGGATTTCATCAGTCACTCTGCAACCTGCACATGAAACTCAAATAATTACTGCGCTGTGATCGATCAATCAATCATGCAATCCAATGGTCACAACATAAACAGGTAACTGCCAAAATAAATGAAACAACTGCATAAAGTATTTGATAAAGAGATGAGCAAGTCAAAACAAGTTTCAGACCTGCATTAACACTATCACATGTTACTCCACTGGTGAGATACAACGCAATTCGTTCATGAGAAATTTCAGACTCATCATCGGTTTTTATTTGACGGGAAACGCGGCCTCAGGCAGCACTACAGCATCTCCAGCAAGTCTTTCATAAGACTGAGATCTGCTACTTGAGACAGCCATGGCCTACACTTAATCTTGTTCTAATGCTTGTCAAACCATCCAGCGATGTTTTCAGACCTTTTGGATGAGGTCAGTTTCAACCTGGAGATTAACAGTCCAAGTCAATACAGAAATGATTTGCCACAGTTTGAACGTGGTCACTCAGAGTGCCTTTCTAATTACTGGGAATGTTTTGTCTCAAGGGGATGAGCAGACAGCTGAGAGGAGGCACCTGTTTTCAATGCGCTTTCTGTCTCTTATTGGATGAAATGTTTTGTTTGTCTGAGCAGCCACCTGTACTGCATTCAAACTGCCTGATAAAACAGCGAAAGTGAAAGTTACCATTCAAACTTCTTATACACCGAATGTCTAAGTTCTTCAGCAGGCTATCATCTCGTAGATCCAAGTTCTCTGGAATGGTCTGCAGTGCTAACCGGGCAAACAGTATATCAATCTGTGACACACAGAATAAACGCATCAGCCACAGTCACATACAAGAATGAACATCATCGTGTAATATAATCATTTTGTGTGTGGGGGGGGTAGGGGGGGTTGTGCTTTAAGGACAAACTACATGTATCTGAAAAGAATTAAAATTGCTAGGCGACTACAACTGTTCCTTAACACAGGATTACACAAGATTACCTCAATACCATCAAAAGACAGTTTAATCACGGGAACAAAGGCTTCTTCCACTGCCTAAAAGACAAAAGCACAGAACTGTCAAACACAACGTTCCTATTGTGTGGCACTTTTTGAGTTCCTTTTTAAGGCACACCACTTTATTCCACCACCATGTAAATGGGTTTCGTCCTTGGATATAGATGTCTTACCCTCAAATCTTTCACCTCCTCTTGCTCCTTTAATTTCTCATAAAATGAGGTAAAGAAATCGGATCTCTCCACGTGGCGTGGAGCAACGCAGAGGGCGTCGATATCAGCACCTGAAGACCAAGCAACCACAATGAACAAGCTGTGTGGCAAGTGACATATTTTTAATGCTACTACATAACACGACAAAAATTTAGCCCAATGCAATTACTAAAACATATGAGCAAACAACTCGGTTACCTTTTGTGTGAACTCCTAACCTATAGGAGCCAAATGTGAAGATTTTCCCTCCAACATTATCTATCAAAGATGCTGGTATGTTCTGGTAAAAGAGAAGGACACTGTCTCTTAATTTCTATTTTCATGCAAGTGAAACATTGCAAAGTGAATTGTAAGATTTATTTGCGAGTAACAAAGGCATAAGAATACCTTAGACTCACTGATTTCACGAATCCATTCTTTGACCAATGTGTTCAGTTTCCCTAAGACCAGGATTCTGTTGAGAATTCAGAAAACAATTATGTGAAACCACCATCCAGTTCAGATAAATTAATTCACTTGTTTGTGTTTAATGAAAGAGAGAGAGAGAGAGACTTACCATATCCCTTCTGGTTTAAGAGAGAGAGAGAGAGACAGAGATAGACTTACCATATCCCTTCTGGTTTAAGAGAGAGAGAGAGAGAGAGAGAGAGATAGACTTACCATATCCCTTCTGGTTTAAGAGAGAGAGAGAGAGAGAGAGAGAAATGGTTTGTTACCTGCGCTGCAGCTCCAGCTCCTCCTCAAACACTCCATAGGGCTTAAGTGCCTCAACCAGTTTCTGGGTGAGCACCAGGTCAGCTTCCTTGGGCAGAGCCATACTGATGGGAGAAGTAATCCCATAGTGTTTGGGCGTCTGCTGGGCTGACTGCCCCTGATTAGTGGTCGGACTGTAAAGAAAGCCATGACAGAACAGCACAGGCAATGCTGGGTTATTGAACAAGCCAATGTCAATAACAGTGGCTATGGTATGATATCTGATATTTAAACATAAAAATGTAGATCCGAACAGTATAACAAGATTATCCCACCAAGCCAAAGGCTTAGAGAAATTTGTTGTTGTAAACAACGAATTAACTGCCACCTGCACAACAGGTAATACTTTTCCCCCCCTGGAGCTACCTGTTACTCTATCAGTGAACTCTAATGTCTGGTTCATTATACGAGAATGAAATGTATATACAAAATGCATGGTTCATTATACAAGAACAGGAGAAAAATTTTCCATTAAACGCATGATTTTCTTTAAGTGGTTGATTTTTTTCCAATAACCCCTATTTTGGAGATGAACACGAGTTAGATGATGCCATCTGCAGTTAACTTTAAATGACTGCAGTTAACACTGAAATGACTACAAGGTTCTTTCTGGAGTGTGCAAACAGCAAATGAAATGAACAGACGTGGAAAAAATACAACAACCAACACCACAAAACTACAAACTACATAAACTCTCCAATCTTGCACAACATCCACTAGCACCCGCTCAGTCTTGTGTTGATGCTCCTGGATTTGAGGGTAAACGCATTTCGGTCTCAAGTTTGGGAAATTCGATCAACGACTCATTGCTTCTGATGCAGTATGTTCTTTTATTAATCTTCAGCAGATGTCGCCATGTAAAATATGCTCGTGCAAGCATAACAATCTTGTAGTTTGCAGGTTACAGCAAATACGTGATGTTAAACGAGTCCAACAGACCGAGACTAACAAACATAAAGTACATGAATTCAAGTATTCAATGTTATGTACAAGATGTTCTTAAGGGACGTTGACAGCTCTCTCTCTGTTTACTAGTTGAAAATCAGTCATTTCCAACCTGAAGCTACTTTTTAAACGAGCTTGCTTGCCACAGGTCTCTCAACAGACTCCCTGGCAACAACGAACTGAGGGCAATCCACACAGTGCTCGCCGAAAACATTTTGTGTGTAAAATACAGTTACCTTATTTACGTAAAGCATACAGGTACGCAACGTGCACCGCGACATATTTACCATATCACCAATTCCAAAAGCGCGCTGAATTTTGCTTGGCATGGACACCTCAGATTATTACATCACTCTCAGTATTTTTATTATTAAGTTTCCGAATGAACCGTTCAAATTATTAAATTAACTTCATGAGCAAGATAAATTTATTTCCCTCGCCTCCAGGCCTTGCTATCTAAACTAATGATCTGTTCAAATTACACAGCCGGTTAGCTAACCAGCTAGCAAACTGTTAGGAGGTCGCAATTTCAATGTTGTGGGGCGACATAAAAGCAGCAAAGAAATGCTGATTATCCGTAATTTGAAATAAAGTTATCAACGGACTAACTACTACCGAGGCGGATGTTTTTTAGACGACGATGCGTGCGTTTGTACTTCTCGGTTTGTACTAGTTGTATACGTTGTGTACGCGGGCCCAAATCCACCCAGCCAGACCAACACAGACCAACACATTCAACAGGCAACATACTTACAATGGCATTGCAAAAACCTCCGGCTACTTTACACTCAAATCTACATTCTGGTGTTGTTATTAAGCTGTAGTTAGGCGCATTCCGGGAATCACACAGAGGGGGAGGCTAAAAAAGGATGCAAACGGTTCCCTTTGTTTCCACAAACATGGCGCTGCAGCAGCCGAAACAGCAAAGTCCTCTTCCCCTTCTTTGACTGTTATTTCCAGCTAATGTGTTAGAAAGTGCATGCAGTACCGCCTCCTGCTGTACTGGAATGTGAAGCGACTTATAGTACGACACGAATCATCCTGCGCACTCAAATGAGCGGGCAACAAAGGAATAATATGGAAGTCATGTCAAACCTAATTAAGAGCTATGGTGATCTTGGAGAAGAAAGAGACCATTAACATTTAATTAGACAGAATTTTATGACTTTATTTGAAAAAGACTGAAACAGTGGGCTTTTGCCCCCATCCAAAAAATAATTGAAAATAATGATTAACATCAAGGAAAACAAATGAATGTTGTCAGTTCTCAATCATGTGTTAATACAGGTTTAGTATTTACTGCTATTAATTGCTCTACAATTAATAAAGACATAAAACAGTCAAATCAGATCAAACTGAATCACAAATGCTTGTATTATGCAGAAGCACTCAATCATCTTCTGAGTTATTCCTAAGGAGATATTCTGCCTGGAATATAGAAATAAAACAATAAATGATAAATTGCTGCCAGACCATTGCCCACAAACAAAAACACACACAAATAAACAAATTTACAAATAATTAGACGTAGAAAAGAGAGCGAGCATATATTACCAGAAAATCGACTGGATCATTAGGTCTTGCTTTGCAACACTCAATCATGCCTTGTGAGAGAGTGGGTATGACAAACTTCATCAGGTAATTTCTCAGAGGAATGGAGCGGATCTCCAGCATTTCATGTTCCTGTTTTTTCACCTCTGTTACAGTCCTTCTCTGAGTAAACACACAAACACCCACACAAATCAGAGAATAAAACATGCTGGATTTTTGTCTTCAACAACTCTCCTCTCATCTTCATTTTACTCTCCTTGAGTAATTTGGGTTCTATTGCAGTGCTTGCTCACAGTTGTTAGAATGGGCTTAAGAATTTTACAATTCTAATTCAATATCATGAATTCTAAGAATCGTAGAACCTTGTTGTATTCTAAGGCCTTACCCACTCTTCCAGCAGAGGAGCCATTCTGGCCACCTCCTCAGCCTCTCTTAGCTCTCTTTCAGCTGCTTCACACAGGACTTGCTGTCTCCTCTCTTCTGCAATCCTTCTGTCTTCCTCCTCTTGCTCCTCTGGAGTAAGACCATAATTCATGGGCTTTCCCACTATCTGTTTTATCTTTTCAATCACAGCGTGATTCTCCTCATCTTTCACACTGTCCATTTCTGCAAGAGATCTCACAGCATTAACAACCCAGTGAAAGATTCAAAAGGCCCAGCTTCAAAAAAATCTGCCATGATCAAAAAAATTGGGTTATTTATTAAAGTAGGGTTATTTAGATGACAAGAAAACTGAGCTGTACCGGAATGCTAAAGACCTAATTGTTTCCTTTTCGAACATGCTAATTTTGATTAGCATGTTGGAACTTCACACTTACCAATATGCTCTGGGTGAATTTCCAGCTCGTCGAAATAGTTAAGCACAGTTTCATCCTCCGTGTTAGCTTCTCTAAACTTGGCAAGACGTTGAAGAAACTCATCTTGAGTGTAGTGCAATTCATTCGCTTTACTCTCTGGAAGGTTCTGTGCTCTTTGCTTGAGAAACTCATACGTGGCATTGAGTGAGAAAACGTACTCTGTTCAGGAAAAGAGCCCAAAGGATCATTTCAGCTGTATCACAGCAGCAGTAACATTGAGGTGGGTTCCTAGACATTCTCGCTCTTACATATGATGCAGAAATGATCTGAGGAGTATGGGGAAAGTGTGAATCGCAGTGTAAATTTACCATGTGTCAGTATATGTGTGGCAAATATTTAAATT
This sequence comes from Chanos chanos, assembly GCF_902362185.1. Classification (NCBI taxonomy): domain Eukaryota; kingdom Metazoa; phylum Chordata; class Actinopteri; order Gonorynchiformes; family Chanidae; genus Chanos; species Chanos chanos. The sequence goes on from NC_044498.1 coordinate 8,873,516, forward strand.
ACAATGAAGTTGGGCCATACACCAAAGTCTACATTGTTTCAAATGTATTACCTGGAATGATTTTTCTGTCATAAGAATTAACTTTGTCATCCATGTCGCCATCTGAAAGACATTAAAATGTTGAATAAAAGATTGCAGACAGAATGATATTTAAAGACACCCTTGAAAACACAGTGTCTTACTGTAGAAAAGACCCTTCGCTTGTGCGTAGGTCTCAGGGTAACCATCCAGCACAAAACCTTGGTTGTTGCAGGGTCTTGAATTCAGTTTCTCTCTAATGATGCTAAACACCAAATGGTCATCCAGTCGTCCTGTGAGAAACCATAAGAAAACTGAGTTTCGCATGGATTATGAATTCTACAGGGTATCATTTTTGTTCATCTTTTTGCAGTTAACAAACGTAATCATTTATTGGTTCATTTCACAGCAGACATTACATCACTGAGGGGTGGATGTCGTTTCTATTCAGTCAGCCAAAAACCGTTGTGATAAACCATTGCTTTGATCACAGAACACTACCTCCATTCTGGTTTAGATTGTCCCTCAGAGATTCAAGTAGATCCTGAGCCCCTTGAAGTGCCTCTTCATTTTCATCTGACCTCTCAACTGTTTGCAGGATCTCCTCCTGTATACATATATACACACACACACGCGCATATTATATATATATATACTGTGAAGTGCTCTCTGATCAATCTCTGATCAATCTAGTGTTACCAACCAGACTCTTTATTTTCTCATCAATGGCTTCCTTGACTTTAATATGATGAAGTTTGTAATGTTTGCACAATCTCTCAGCAACTGAGGTCTTCCCAACTGCAGGAGGGCCAAGGAGACAGATTTTGATTGGCTAAAGAAAAATAAATATATATTACACAAAGATGTCAAAACAACAAACAACTCCATGAATAACGCTCATGAATAAAATTAAACAAACAGCACGTCCATCCAAAATTCAGTCAAACAGATGAGCCACATGGATGCATCTGCAACTAAAGCACAAAATTCTCCATGTAACTTACGCCACCATAAGGTATGGATGAGCTCTCACTCACCAGCAGTTGCCGGACCTGCTTGTACTCATCAACAACATAATGTATGTTCTCCACAATTCCAGTTTCACACACCAAGTGGAGATTGAAGACTTCCTTCAGGAAAACAGACTCAATCCGTAGATTGATGTTCAGGAAATAAAGATCCATTTTCTGCGAGGAAACAAATATAGATATGTTACAGCATCAGTCTAAAACCTGAGTAGGAAAACTGTTCCACGTTTTCTTACTGAATCAGTCAGATGTATTTGTGCAGACGGCAAAACTCCAGGAGCATACCGCAAAACATGATGCAAGTGCAGAAATGCATTGCTACCTCTTCACATAAGAAGTCGACAAATTCATGTAGGGCGTACCGTTAGTGCCTTTGAAAGGTAGCCTTCCTCTCTGGGCACTCTCTTGGTTTTTCCTGGACCAAGCACATAGGCTATAGTCTGAATGAGGAAAACAACCGAAATACCCTAGTGTTAAATAAAATGCATAAAATGAGGTAAGATATCATCCATAGGCAATATATCATCAACAATATGTGTCACATGTCACCTTCACTATATCCTCAAGCGTGTTCTTGGAGTCATCCACAGCTATGAAGTAGCGTGTTTTAGGTTTGTGATCGATAATGTTTTGGACAATCCTTGAGGTAAAGAACATTTGATTCAGAAATATATACACTGAAAATAACAGCCAGAAATCTACAAAAACACTACAAACAGAAAATTACTAGAAGAGCATAATTATGACAGGGAGAAAAAATAATGTATATCCAGTTTACCAACCCAGCAAGATCATTAACATGTATGGTAGGGACAAAATTGGTGCCTGGCCCAAAGATGGGAATGGTACTCATCTCTCCAAGCCATGATGCCTGAGAGAGAAAAGATGTGTTAAACAACCACCTACCTGTCCACTGCCAGATCAATTCAATTCAATTCATCAATATCACTTCAATTAGAATTGTCATCACGACATACCAGTGAAAAACTAATATTGTTTCATGATAATTTACAGTACTTTAAAAAAATAGTGAAAGATGTCTTCTCCCATTCCATACTGTAACCCTGTAGCCACTACGTAAGTGGTCAGCTTGGACTTTTTCTGAAAGAAAAAGTAAGTGCATCAGAGAGAAAGCACAATATGTTTTTCAGCAAGGTAGATAATAAGAATAAATTCATGAGAACTGAAAATCTGATCTCCGTCCTACCGTTCTTCCCAATTTAAGGACCAGTTTCTCTGTACTCGAATGCTCTCTGAAGTTCGGATGCGGTAATTTTCTCTTGTAGTTATCCTCCGTTAAAGGAATCTCGGGGTCATCCTGGGGATAATCGAATACATGTAGGTATATTTATCTGCTCGTTTGTTCCCCTGTGTGTCAGCATCCATAAACCCAGAACAACACTCACAGGATCAGCTGGTTTGGACATGGCCCATGTCATCAACGTCGACACCAAAATGAATGTCTTCGGAGATGGAAAATGTTCAATTTCGGAATGAAGAGCTAATTTAGAAAAGAAAACAACAACGACAACGACAAAATACATAAACTTAAATTACGTATGATATCAATATGAAATGAAGGGAAAACTGGGTACCTGATACGGCCCAGCAGGCTTCATCAACTACGTCAGCTCGTTCTGTGATGTTGTACACAATAACTTCACATTGCATCAGATGCTGCAGAAGCTCATCTCGATTAGATGACTGAAACAAAAAGAAAATGCAGGCCTGAATAGTCTAGTTTTAGTTACGACGACTATTGTACAGTTTAACCTGTTGCACCTGGGTAAACTTTTGCACCGCCTACGGCACGGACTTACTGAATACTGCTCCACTGCAAAACTCTGCTTAGTCCCGTCTTTACTTGAAATAGTACCGACTATTTGAAAAGTTTCGTCTTTGGGGGTCGACTCGTCTTGAGGGACGTTCTCATCCTCATCCTCTTCTTCTACGTCTTCCAAAGACTTGCCAACGATGCAAGTGGACAAGAACTAAGATACAAGCATAACATGACGCTCAGTGTCAAAACAGTGCTACAGACCTCCCGAAAAAAATCTGCTAGCAGTCAGAGATCGATGTACCTTAGCAATGTGTTTTGACGAGTACGAATCTATATCGTTGATAAAAACCCGTTTGGGTCTTGGTTTTCCATGTTCCTCTTCCGTCATGGTCTAAGTAAGACTGAGTAAGACGCTACTGCTCTGTTGCCCAGGTAACGTAAACTCAGCTGCGGTGTGTTCAAAATCCTGCATTGTTTTTTCAACCTCTCAGCGTATTTTAAACTAAAATCAGTCACGAGAATATATGGACACATTTCAACATTGTTTTCTCTTTCACAGAAAGGTTCCAATGAAAACATTTATTTATTATTTAAAAACAGCACATTTCCCTTCATTTAACAAGCATCCATTTTTAGACACAAAACATTAAAAAAAAAAATCAAAACCCCTCACATTTATGTATGACAGAATAGATCTGCATTCTTCACTTAAGTAAAATAAAGCTCTCTCTCTCTCTCTCGCTCGCACACACACACACGAACATATTTTCTCAATAAATGTGATTACTTAAACAATTATTACACCTCCCAAGAGATAAATAACTGATAAAATCAAAAACCTTTGGTCAAAGACACAGATCATTTCATTAAGGCTACAGGCAGACTCTGTATTTTCCCACAAAGTAGACAAAATTCCATGGAGGCATCCCAAAGTCAAATGGCATTTTCAGAGTTTGTACTATCTAGTGTACATATTTTGATCGATTTCTTAAAATTGTGCCTTTTAGTGATTGCTTTTCAGTGCAGAGATGAAGTGTAAAGATTTCAAGTAGTTGAGGCCACTAAAGGCACAGGGACTCATTCTGCCTCCACTTTAAAGTTATCAAACTGGGCATATTCAAATGTTTGTGTCCCAAGAGCAGCCCAGCCATTCTTTGGATTAAGAACCACAGCATTCTTCCACAGTGGAAAGCCATTCACCATTCCAGAAGCGTAATTACCCTGCAGACAAAAGGTTTCATGTCAGACAAACGTCTCTGTGCAAGACGAGAAAAGGGCACCAAAAGTCATTTAAAACATCTCAGCTGTTACCTGGACAGTAAGGGTTAGTCGATACCAAATGCCTGCTCTTGTCCCAGAAAGACCCTCTGCAAGGACTTTCTTCCCACCTTAAACGCAGAAGGAGGGATGATTCGTTTTTTTAAACTTTCAGTTGAGAGATTTTTATAAAGCATGGCAAGGACAAATACAGTGTTGAATGGCCAGAGAAGACTAATAAAAAAAAAAAAAGAAGTAGAATTGACTACTTACCTATGTCATTTGTCAGTTTGTAAGTACCATCGGCAAACACCCAAAAAAAAACACCTTTGGCCTTTCTGACCGATTCTCCTCCTTGATCGACTCTGGCAGCCACGAACACGCCTCCAGTGTTGACAGTTTCAATGTAGATGTCACAAGACACTTCCAAATCTTGCCTGCAAAGTGACAAAAAAATAGAAATGAAAAATAATATTAAAGATGAAATTAAAATGACAGTCCGTAGTATTTCTAGGTAAGTATAACAAATTAGATAGCAGGAATTGGCAAGGATGAAAAATGCCGCTCTAGATGTCAAGTATTAACCAGGCTGTCCCAGAGAAGATTTGCATTATGTTGATACATTCCCTTGTCTGGCCAGAGAAGTAACATACCAGTCGTGGTCACCTATGATGCTGATGGTCTGGTCAGCATCTTGAGCCCAGGTAACTGGTCGCTGGTTCACCACCTGACGCAGGGTGAAGACATGCGGTCCTGGATCTGTGAGGTTTTTAAAGTACTCAAACACGCCTGTTTGATCTGCAAAGTAAGGCGCTTCAGAGAAGGGAGGGTCACCTGAACAAATTTACAAAAAGAACACGAGTCATTTGTTAAATTACTGAATCAGTGTATTTATAGTACATTATTATCACAACAAATAAACAGGATAAACTGACTGAGACGTAGATTGTGGCAGGATTTCTCAGCTGGCCTGGTAACTGGAGCCAAATCAAGACCGTCCAATACACAATACACTTAAAACATCTTGACGGTTGTCTCACTGTTCAGTTTTGATTTTCGGCTAACTGAGAAATCCTGTTTTGCTGAAATCCCCAAGCAAATGAATGATCGCAAATGCCCGCTGAGCATGACGACTCACTGATGTCAAAGTCATCAGAGTACTTCTTTGGAAAGGGAGCAGAGCTGGGGGGATTTGGGTAGTAGCCTTTTTGTCCGGTGGTGATTGTAGTTACAGTGTACACTTCATCAACACCTAGTTCTAAAGTGAAGATGCCTTCCTGAACCTAAGAGTGACGAAACAAAACACTGTGTGTCACTGCTCTTCTACAACAGCCAATATCTAAAGTTGGCAAAATCGCGCATTAAAATTACAAATATAATGATTAGATGAACAGGAGTTTATTGCAGGCATATCTGGTTGTGTACCTTAATAGGACCTCTCTTTTCAAATAATGTGTCTTTTTTGGTTTGAAAGTCAAATCTCGAGTACCACAGCTGGAGTTCAGTGAGTGTTGCCTAAACAGGAAGTAACAAGAAAATGTGTCACTTGGTTAACGTGTTTACAAATGTCTGTCGGTGCAAGATCGGAATAAGAGTTAGTGCACTCACAAAAGAACCTTTGAGCTTAAATGTTGCTGTTTGTGGGGAGACGCTGAAAGGAGGCAGGGAAGGGCGTATACACTGTGAGTGATTATGTGTCTGTAAAACAAAAAGAGAGGAAAGAGTGAACACGACTTGAACTTTCTAAATTGTCATTATGGCATGATCTGTAAATGATTCACCCAAATGGAAACCTAAGGCTCGTGATACTCATCAGATATGCTTAAGGTCTGTTTGGAGAAAGAAAAAAAAAAAATCGTCACCCACTCACCATAGTTTCAATGATGACAGTGAGGTTCCCTTTGCCATCAGTAAGAGCAACATAGCTCCCTCCTTGAGTGAGGTTTCCTATTGTTTGTAGATAGGTCCATCCTGGCTTGGCAAACTGTGTGGTGTGGGCTACAACACAACAACATCACTGATCAGTCTGGGTGAACATCAGTCTTTGTGCTTGTGGAGCAACTTGTCAACCAAATTGTACTGTGGTAAATAGCACACAATCATACAACATCTTGTCTACAATACTGCAAGCCAAAGCATCTCATCGTCCACTGGGAACATTTGTAACAATATTTGCCTTACTTGTATTTCTCTAATCTCCTTCTAAATCTTCACATGCACATCATAATTAGATGCCTCACAGTGACTCCGAAGTGATTAATAATAAACAACCTTGCGTAAAAACTTGTTTGCCTGATATGGGTTTATTACTCACAGTTGTTTCTTGATAGAGAAGAACGCAGATCAAATATTTTAGAAAAAGACAGAACGTATCTGCTGTCCTTTTCTAAAATGCTACGTGTCTCAAAATAAATAAATGGATAAACTAAAAACTTAAGAGGAACTAAAATGTTTTCTATTTCTATCACACTTAGAGTTTAAAAAAAAAAAAACAACAAAAAACAAAAACCAATGACTAGCAGGTGTCTTCATCAACAAAGTGGCATTATTCACAAACATTAATACCCTGCCACAAGCAAGACATAAAAATACCCTTTGTATGCACAGTGCCTGAAAAGACAAAAACACATGACGCTTGGTGGGACAGTGCAATATTTTGATTATATAAATTTTTCTTCAAATTTCCACTTTCTCACTGTAAGGAGTGCTTCACTGTAAATTTGTAAGCAGACTGGATACCAGTTATCCATATCGGCGACTGCACCACATAGCTTCCACTCCATGGCTCCTCTGCCGTCATGAGTCCATCTCCGCCAAACGACAAGTCCTTATAGTAACTAGCCACCAAATTCCAGGATATAGTGCTATATAAATAAAATCAAATATACATGAATCTGATTCTGTAAGTCCTACAGGAAGTGTTACGTTTTGGAGACAGAGTTAGTTTGCTTACGCCGTCATTCTGCCGTTCACATAGTTTTTGTTGAGAATACGAGCCCAGCATCCTCCTCCAATGTCATTGTTAAACGTGCTATAATCCTCAGATGACCAGAGCTTCTTCTCTGTCCACAGGGCTTCCTTCACAGTCATAGTGCCTGGGTAGTGCACACTGGCAAAAGAATATCACTTTCCTATCTCTCAGTGCCTAAAGATGCTAGCCATCTTTTCCTAAAGATGCTAGCCAACTCATTACTTTTGATCATGAACTTCGGAAAAGATGTAATGCCTCTGCTTAAAATAACAACCTGACTTTTGTACCTTTTCAAATGCTAAATTCTAACATCAAAAGCAGTGCATATTTGAGAAGAAACTCTACGCTGTATTTAAGTGTACTTGTAATTTGCTATCTTTCATTTCACATTATCAGTTTGGAAGTTTAACAGCACCACACTCTTGAAGGGGAATGTGTTGTGCATCCCGTCCTTACCCGATCACCTCAACAGCATCGTTGAGATACGGATCTACCAAAATGTTCTTAGAAATGGCCCAGTTCCCATCTGCTGCGATGATACCAACTCTTTCCAAACCACTTCGGTCCAGCATGTCTCGAAGCACCTGAAACAATGAGTCAAGTCTTTAGAGGAGCCCTTATTGTCGTTTTTCATGACGTCAGGTACTTAGCCTACAAGTAATCTGCCTTCAAGTAAATCTCATTGTTTGGCTGAAAACTGGAAGGGATCATATTTATTCTCACCTTAATATATTTTGCGTCAAAATCCTTTTCATTCCATATCTGCATGGAAAAAAAAAGAATATAAAACACAGAAAGAAAATCAACAACATACAAATTGGTATCAGCATCAGATAAAGCTTTATATAACAATAAATGCAGAAATCAACAAAATCAGAAACAAACCCCTATGTAACTGATGTCCAGATCATGGTTTTGCTTTGCGCCAATGATCCAAGACACGATGTAAGAAGCTGTGACATCTGGGAAGTTATAAGGCCAGTTACCTCCTTGGCCAATCCATCCTGGAAATGCCCAGGGAAGACCTGACAAGAGTGGATGGACACAGGTGTTAGCAGCCATAAATCAATAAATGTCAACTGCAAGGTTATCATGTGAGTTTTAAGATTCTGGACTTTATTGTATAAACTGTCTCTCTCTCTCTCTCTCTCTCTCTCTCTCTCTCTCTCTCTATATATATATATATATAGTAAATGCTTACATAGGTTATTTCACTTAATGGGATCTATATTGAACTTTGCATTGATATGCACACTCACATAGCTTGCAACATCATGAATAATTTCAGAGGTACAGTATGAAAATGTGGCATATCAGAAGAGGTATATATGGTAAATCAGGATCTGTTCTTACCAATTAGAGTGATTTCTGGATTCCTCTTCTTGGCCTCTTTCATAAGCCACCATTCATATCCCCGGAAATAGTTTTCATCTCCCTCTGTGTGCATATGGGAGGGTTCTGTTCCATCTGTCAGAAATAGAAGTTCATTACCAACAAGTGCGCTATTAAAAGTACACGTGGTTTACCAACTACCCGTTTGAATACAGGAGTGCAGTTGTGAACTAAAATGCGATACATTCTTCGCTATTTTAGAATGTCATGCCAGTGATTTTACTGAACTACCACATTCTCAGCTTTACACCGTGCTCGAGGGACAGGAATCACTCTTACCTGTTGTCTGAGCATCTCCGCCTATTTCCACTTTAAGAATGTGTAAGGAAGCCCCAAAGTTTGGCTACAAAAAGATGGAGACGTAGCAGAAAATGAGTATTGTAATATGATAGCAAACAGGTATAAAATAAATATATTTCAGGTTACTGCAGGCTAGTTTCTGTAAAGTTCAACGCAATGTTGTCATCAGTTGCGGTGCTACTCAATTTAGATTGTATTACCTTAAAAAGGTAATCCAATATTTGGCTGCGATAGGGCTCCTCGTAATTGACGAGGAGTCGTGAGGTAGCCTAGAAAAAAGAAACGCGTTAAAGTGGTTTAATGGTATTGCCATAGAGAATGAAGTCATGAAGGAAACTGAAGTTAAAATACTCACCCCTCCTCCGCTTAAACCACCGATTCCATCAAACCGTCTCCCTAGTCCAACCCTGTCATCTAAAACGTAAAATTCAGCAGCACACAAGAGTGAGAACGTCGAAAGAATCCCGGCAACTAAATAGTGGCTCATTACAGCCATTTTGTTTACTGACTTAACGTATTCTAGCAAGCCATAAACCGCTAAAGAAAAAAAGAAAAGAAAACCCGATCACATGCTGTTATTACGGTTTACCTTCTTCCGTGTTTAGCAACGTGATGCTGGACACGTCTTTCTATTGGCTCTCATTTAAATTGTACACAGTATGCCACAGGTAGTGAAGCTTTATCCCAAAATTTTCGCACGACATGCTAATGCATAGTTCTCTACAATATATCCTGAGAAAACAGGATATAAAAGGCCTACTATGTATATAATACATGATAACACTAATGGCAGGGGCCCACAAGGACATAACACTGAGGAATTCAGCGTTGATGAGGACGCTACGAAATTGAGATGGAGGAACTGGAACCTTGCTTTTAAGGGGGTTGTTCGCCAGTTTTGTGTCCAGAGATGACAATAAAATGGCAGCATTAAAAAGTCTATAGCTGAACTCACAGACGGCAGTCCAAAGCCATACAAAAACGTTTCACGACCATGAAGGGTTATTTCTCTTTGACATTTATATTTAAAATCATGTTGTCGAAAAAGGGGCGCGTGAATTTATTGCACAATGTCCTTTTTGTTCTATATGTATCTGCTGGCACTGAATATCACTGTCAGACCTGTCCAGTTCCTCCAATGGGCCAGTCAGTCTCACAATATTAGGGCCTCACTTAGGATTTTATGTGGTGGTCGTTCAGGACAGCACAAGAATGAATAACGGCTTAACCAAAAGTTTTTAGGACACTGATGCATTCTGCGACACTTATGTACCTTGAACAGACCCGTTGTGGCGTCATCTCTCCCCATTGGCTTCCGCAAAAACAAGGAAGTGAAAGCTTTGAGCTCATCGCAGTCAGCTGCGATTACGTTTTAATTGTTCGGTTATCCATAACGTGGAAGATCGAAGACCATTTTTCTTCATCTCTGACAAACATGTCCATTACTAATCCGAAACAAACTGTGCTGAACCCGGTGAGAAATGTTTTGACGTAAAAATGGCTTGTTAATGTTAGACAGCTGACCGAAAAATGTAGCTACATAGTTACGTTTTTTTGTAAGCTGATACGTACATATGGTAGCCACCAGTCTTTAAAACTTGTTTGACTATGACACTTTTCGTGTAAATAGAATAGTAGCTGGTAAGTGATGGTTTGATCTTGCTCACAATGTGAACTGTGTTGATGCGAACTGATTGCTTTAGCAATGCATGTAATGCATGGCATGCAGAAACTGTTAGTTGATATTAGTTCAGTGGTGAAACTGAACGTCTCTCATCATGTACCCTGTTTGGTGTTTCATAGGCTATTCCCTTCGCTGGGACGATCATGGGAGGACTCCACCCGGGAGAGATGATTCTAATCCAAGGCAGTGTTCCAAATGATACAGAAAGGTACGAGTACATTCAAGTGATTCTGACACCCAAATAACGCTGTATGTAATGCAGTCAATATGTTCAGATTTTGAGGTTCATTACCTTAGTCAAAGTTCAGTGTAGGTAACTGTTCCCATGTTTTACAGTTTAAATAAGAAACGTCTAAACCAAAACAAACCTCATATTTTGAGCCCTCAGTGCCTTGAAAACGATACTCATGGTGTTTCTTTAAGGTTTCAGATTGACCTGACGTGTGGAAACAGCACGAAACCTAGAGCCGACGTAGCCTTCCACTTCAATCCGCGTTTCAAAAGGTCACCTTGTATCGTCTGTAACACGTTGAAACAGGAGCGCTGGGGCAAGGAGGAGATCCACTACAAAATGCCTTTCACAAAGGGAGCGGGCTTTGAGATTGTCGTGCTGGTGCAGAAAGACTTATACAAGGTTAGGCTGTAGATGTCAAGATCACCACCCCAAGACAAGTTATTACATACATTAAGCATTAAAAGGCATCACAAGGATGTCTGTGTGTATTTATGTCCGTGCCTTTAGGTCCCTTCATTTGAATCTAGTTTAGCTCCAGGTTTGAATGCTTACACAGATTAGAATCTTTTTTCCAGTTAAACGGTTTGGTTTTCTTGAAGATCCTACTGTTCGAGATCATTTTTACACTGGCTCTAATTTAGAACATTTGATTCAACTGTTTGCGGTTTTTAGGCGCAGTTAAATATTGAGGACAGTTGAGTGTTAGTTTGGAGATGGAACAAACTACTGTAGGAGTAGGCTAGAGATTAGTACTATATTCTAGTATTGTGTTGGGTTAGTGTGAAAAACAATAGAACTCTGGCTCTGAGAATTGGATTTGAGGAACGCTGCTATACAGGGTACATAATGTCATCTATAGGTACACTGCTGTTGTAGGAGAGCACGATATGCAATTCACCAGCTCAACAGCAGTGAACTGGACAAAGCATGATTTTGCTTTTGCTGCCGGGACAAAGTGTTTACTGCACAAATAAAATGTAAGGCAGTGGAAGTTGACAAGGCTTTACTTGGTAATTAATTTGCTCAAGTACTTGATACATAGATTCCTCGTGACTCAACTAATGACTGCTGTTAAAGCATCCTTTACCTTTGAATCGACCAGAGTGGCTGGTCTGAATGCTCTAAGCACAATGAAATCACGTATTGTGAGTTTGAAAGGCTCAAAGGCTCACAGAAAGAGCCTGTTATATTGGTATTGCCCAATCGGCCCTGCCATGACTGAAACTACTGAAGGAGACTGGAATTTTCCTGCATTGAGAAGCACAGAATTCTCTTCAAAGGAAGTTATTTCTGTCACGCAGGTTTCTTCAGAAATAATATGCTACCATCTCACTTTCATGATGGTCTGCTACCATCCACATTATAGTCACTTTTGAGCTGGCAAATGATCATAACGTTTCTGTGAAAAAAAAAGCCATTTTGCCACTTGGAGAGTCTTGTACATCTGAATGTATTGAGTCTTATGGGTTATGCTTTCTCATAGAGAAACTCACTTAGCACTGTGATATGTACATCATAATTCTATGATTGCATTATGATGAAGAACCTTCTGTTTCTCGTTTTTATCAAACTTAATTACTTAGCAATCGACTCTAAGAAGCTTTTTAGAGTTCATAATAATTTTCTTCATCCTGTTTTTCATGGAACATTCCAGAATATGTTTTTGTTGGTTCTCTGTTCTCCTCTAGGTGGCGGTGAATGGTGCCCATGTGCTTGAGTATCGACACCGAGTTGACTTGAGCAAAGTGGATACATTGGCCATATCTGGGAAGGTTCAAATCCAAGCCATCGGATTCATCCCAAGCTCGGTCAGTAACCCGCGCTGTTATTCTCAAGTCTCGGCTCCGTCGAGATCTCAGGCACTTAATGTATGTAAACCAAATTATGGAGCCACTTTACCGTCTCACGCAATGGCGTAGTGACAGACTTTATGGAAGCAGACACTTTTACACTCTGCTTAAGAAATATCATTAAGCCTGTAGACAGTGGGAGTGCGTCATTAGGAAAAAGGCAAGCCTTTGAGCTCAGACGTATACAAGCCTTATTTAATTGCATTCTGTGAGTGAAAATGTTGTTGCTTCCGTTTTTAGAGCCCAGTTCCCGCTCCCACGGCAAATGTTGCATTGAGCAAAGGAGAAAAAGTTAATGTAAGAGGAAAAAAAAAAATATATATATATATATATATATATATATATATATATATATATATATATATATATATATATATATAGTATGTGTGTGTGTGTATCCTGTATATATATATATATATATATATATATATATATATATATGTATGTGTGTGTATATATATATATATATGTGTGTGTGTGTGTGTGTGTGTATATGTATGTATATAAATATATAGTATTAGTAACATATCTAATTGCTAATCATTGGTTTCAAGCAGTTTCAAAGATGTAACTTATAAAATACTCCTTTTTCTTTTTTTTCCCTTTTCTTTTTTTCTTTTTCTTTTTTTTTTTTTTTTACCTCACAGGCAGAGTCGGAGTCAGGTGACTTGGTGAGTATACGTGGCACTGTGATGTGTAACCTCAGGGCAAATGTATAAAAATGCATGTCACATGCCACAGCTGTCTATATGAGGGCGTCATTATGTTTGATTTGGACGAAACTGGAAAAGCAGATTTGGAATGATTTTAAAATCAAATTTAGATTTAGGAGGGTTAGCAGGGACATCTGGGCAAAAAGGTTTAGGACATTCTTTAATCCCCTGCCCCTGAGACTGTCAGCCCCTCTAAGCTCAAACCGAACACAGAATCGCCCCCTCTAAACTTTTTTGGTGGTTTAAAGTAAGGCAGCATCGTTTTAGCGAAGTAGAAAAAAAAATTAGGAATTGTAGTCTCTCAGTACCAGGAACCTTTTTAATACTTTAAAAAGATCATTGACCTTCAGCATCAAAGCCAACTGTAAATGTTTAGATCAGTCCAAGTACACATAAGTGATGGCATTTTTAAAATATTTTTGTAAGTTGTAGGTCAGTACTGTTGGCATCTGTTTAGTCTGAGATTTTTTTTAATTTAAATTATCATCATACAGTATTTATAGGCATGAACAGATTCTCAAGATTGTTTCCTGTATCTTCCTGACCTGACACGTCATGTGATTATTTTCTTCTAGAGCCTTCCATACAAGTGTAAAATTGCAAAGGGCTTGAGTCCAGGGCAGACCATCACAGTCAAGGGTCAGATCAGTCCCCATCCACTCAGGTATGAACACAAAGCACCCTGTCTGCCATGTTCTCATTTGTTTACCAAACTACAGTGCTGTCATATCTGTGCTGCTTGATACAGAACTAATATTGCATTTCTAAAAAGCATATCTCTCAGTTAAAGTGATTCCCATTTAGTAACAGGTGTAAATGTAGCTTTCGGTGCTTTTAAGAAGTATGAAATACGAGTTAATAACTTTATGCTTACTGACGCACGTAGTTTCACCGTGAATCTGCGCGTGAGTAACTCTGAGGACATCGCCCTGCATCTGAACCCTCGTCTGAATTCCGGAAAGTTCATCCGTAACTCCTACCTGTCCGAGTGCTGGGGCCCGGAGGAGAACTCTCTCCCCAGCTTTCCTTTCTCCCCTGGGGAATACTTTGAGGTATTAGAGTAAATCCAGCTCTGTCAATAAATCTTTGTTACCATCAATAGGGCATTGATATACCCCTAACTACTCATCTCATATTGTCATCAACAGGCTATTCAGTACATCCTGTGCTCAGAGAGTGACGTTAATACACATGTTTTTAACTTTCACGAGCAATCTATGCGCAGTCCAAGGCCCTTTGTAAATTACACTGGGACACTTTCACAGAATCCTTCAGCAGAGTCCAAGGCATCACCAACACATGCTCAGTAATCATGGGACAGTCAATACGGGTTCACTATTAGAGCCTTAACTGGCTGAAGATTTTCAGCCAATGTTAGAACTGAGTAGTGTGGATTAACTGAAGTCAGTCAGACGTAAAAACACGACAATTTACTATAATGAGCAGGTGTAGCAGAAAGTACCATATCAAAAGCACGTTGTTGGGAGAGAAAATTATCAGTCAAAAAAAAGCTGAAGTTCTTACAGCCTTTTTTACAATACATGAAGTCCATTTGATTTAAACCTATTTTTTTCCCTCCCTCCTCGTCCTTGCTGTGGGTTAGATGATCATTCTGTGCGAGGCTCAGGGGTTCAAAGTGGCAGTCAACGGTGTTCACCAGCTAAACTACAAGCACCGCGTGCAGGACCTGAAAACCGTGGACCTGTTGGAGATCTTCGGAGACTTGGAGTTGACGGGTGTCCTGCTGTGGTGAAGGCAAAAGAACACTTAAGGAGAACCTCAAAACACCTCCTTCACCTCTAACCAGAAACTCCTCAGTAATCGACTGCTGTTTTAGCTCAACTCCTCAGTGTATTGTACGAGAGGTCTTCTAGGTGGTCTTACCAGCTATAGTTTACACACACTCGCTGGTCAGATGAATGTATTTAACTTAACTCGAGCATACTGCACAGTATCTTTCTACGAGCGCTGACGAAAAGTTCTGCTTAATTATAACGGAATGAAGTAAACTTGTATGTGTTGGTAACGCAGACATGTGGATCTGCTGTATCTTGTTAAAGTGGTTCTTCACAGAAGAATGTCAAATTTGACTACATTAGAAGGTTAATACTAATACCTAGGATTTTAATTGTGAGATTTGGAATGATTATGCAAGTTACCTAGTTTATTTTCTTCAGTTCTCTTTCTTTGTTTTAGTGTTTTTTTTCTTTCTTTGCATTGAAACGCTTTGCTCTTGGTGAATATAAACAACAGCACCAAAAATTCCTTTTGTTTATAATAACAGTATATCTAAACAGTATATCTATAATCAGCTCTTAGTTTAATCACTACAGTCTCAAGTTTGGGCAGTGACATTAGACCAAACCTGAACATGCTGTGAGCTCGAAAGTTTAGCTAGGATTTTGCGAAATAAGCCATAAACCATTGAATTTTTAAGAGTGATTTTGATACCCTTAAAGTGGTTGTTTACTTTAGAATTCTTTTGAATTGTTAAACGCAGTGCATTTGTGTCTGTCTCATAATGGTACGATCAAATCACGTCAGCAATGAATTATTTTGATTCAAAGATCAAACCGAACAAGCAAGCGAGCTAGCCGAACGAGGAAGAAGTGACATGAGAAAAGGAGAGGAACTTTGGGTGCGTCGCTTTCTCCTTATTTATTTGGTTTGGGAGGTGAAGAGAAAATTCCGAAATCAGGGAGCTCGAATTTGACCAGAGGTCCATCTCGGATTCCTCCCTGCAAGTTTTACCCACAATCGCACTATGCAACTGTTAGGCCCTGTTGGTTTTTTTTAAATTGTGGGCCGGTTGCCCAGAACCAGATTAATGCAGTTTGGTCTAGGACTATGCTGAATCCTTGTATTGGACATGGGTCTGTCTGGGGTTTTTTTTTTGTGTGTATGTTTCTTGAGTGTTTTGTTTCACTTTTTTTCTCCTTACATTATTAAGAAAACAGTATGTAAAAATAATGTTCAATAACACATGATTTTTTCCATAATAATATTACTAATATCCAGTCTTAAAGCTGTTCCTAAATGAAACATTATTGTGTGTGTGTGTGCGTTTTGTTTTGTTTTTTTTTGGTCTGTAGTTCGGGTGGGGATAATTTTATACCACATACCTTGAGCTCTCCTCCACTAGAGAGCGCTCTCTGGCCTTCAGGGTGCACTGGATTCTTGCCTGCAGTAATTCTGGTACAGGCACAAGATTATTGTTTGAAGAATGATGATTAAGCTCTGTGCAATTCATTTCGAAACTGATACACAAAAGAACGCTGCAGGATAGAACAAGTTTACAAAGCTGAGACCCCATATATAAAATGTGCCCTACACATATAGAAAATGTGCCCTACACATATAGAAAATGTCACCATTTTAGGTACCTTTCAACGTTGCCTGAAAAAAAACCCCATGAAATTATGAAGGGATATATAGTTATCATACATAAAAAGTTGTGAATTTATTAACATCCACAGGTAAATCACTGGTAACAGCTTTAAATCAGTGAACAATTCTTGGCACAGAATCACATGACCTAAGTCGTACATTTTTTTTGTTGTTTTTTTTTTTAAATCAATAAGTCTGATGTAGTATTGGACTGGAACACATCTTGTGAGCATTTTGATTGATTACACCACTGTGTGAACATAACCTCAGAGATACAGGAAAAAAAAAAAGGCAGTGAACTTGCAGTAAACTTTTTTTTTTTCCTCTGTTTGTCTCTGTATTGTCTTAAGACAGTCTTAAACAGAACAGTCATCATGTGTAACACATAGGCTGTATTTACAGAGCCCTCAAACCCTCTCTCTAGTGTGTACTGGACACACCTACATTTGGAGGGATCCAGAGAGATAGGGAAGGACTCATTTATTTCATTTTGTACTCAGAGGGTCCTTTAACATGATGTCCATAGGTCCACACAGGCCTAAACACAGTCCTTTGGAGAAAGACAATCTTTTGTGCGCGCTGGGCCCAAGGCATGGGGGACATTTTCACACTGTTGAACAGACAGGAATTGGAAGACTGGCTGCGGTCCTACTAAATCCTCACAAATTTCCTGTCTGTAAAAGACAAGAGCTCATTTAAAGTGGATGCAGAGATTTCTCTTAGGTTCCAAATCACTTTAATCCCAATCTGAGTTTTTTTAAATGCGTCTAATCCAGTCTTTAAGAAGCTTCATTTGGAGTGGTTGACAATTTTGTGGTTTGATTAGGAGCATAAATGGCTTTGGTCCTAATTTGGCAGCTTTGAATTGCTGTTGTTTTTAGGGTTTGTTTTTTTTTTTTTTTTCGATGAACACGTCCGTTCGAAACCTTTCACACGGAGCTGAGTTTGACCAGTCCCCTCACCGAGTCCTCGTGGAGCGAGTCCTGGCTGGCCGGGTCGTACAGCTGGGCGGGGTGGACGTGAGCGGCGTGCGCGGCGCAGGGGATGGGCGGAGGCGGGTGGGCGGGGGGCGAGGGCGTCTCCTCGGGGCTGATGAAGTGGTGGTGGCGACAGTGGGCGTCCGTGTCGCGCAGGGCGAGCAGCTCGCCGGCGCACGTCAGGCTGGGGATGGAGGACGGGAGCGACGGCTGACCGGGGCCGACGGACGTACAGGGGCCCCCCAGAGAGAGCTTACCCTCGGGTAACGTGGGGGCCCCCGCCCCAGTCAGGATGACCTGTGGTTGGCTGTGGAGGAGCGGTGTGGCGGCAGCCTGCAAAACGAATTTGGTGCTCTGAATGCACTGATCTTGGTCACACTAAAGGAGAGAGAGAGAGAGAGAGAGACAGAACAAGGGAGAGAAATAAAAAAAAAAGAGAGGAAAGGAAGAAAGGAGAGACAGACAGACACAAATAGAAGATACAAAGAGAAATGAGTGAGAATTAAGAGCGGCCGGAGCGAAGGGAGCTAGTGGGAGTTAGTGGGAAATTCAAAAGTGCAAATTTTTCATTTGCACTTCAGAGGATTAGTGATAAAGTTATGACAGTCACGGACATGCCGAGGTCAATGAGATCACATTAAACAGCATTAAAAAGACAAAAAATTATGGACCAAAAGATGATGGAAGAGGTTAATATCACATTCATTTGGATTAAATGGCATATATGCGCCTTCTGGCATTTCTAGTGTTTTTGTCTCTAAATCAACAACACGTACAAAACAGTGAAACCACAGACAATCATTCAAAATCTACTAAACAATTGTTGAAACCCCAAGTCTTCTAAAGACTGACCTTGTACAGACTTTCCACATGGTGGAAAAAAAAAGTACCAGCTGTTTTGTATTCCAGAGGGATGCAACTGTCTTGTGTCAATACTTACTGGACAAGGTAAATAGCACTCACAGACAAGAGCTGTTTTTGATCCTTGTCTGTTTGTTTTAAAGTGTCCTGTAAAGGACAGGTAAAGTAATGATGACATTACTGCAGAGAGCACTGAAAGGGGACCAGCATTAATGATGCAATGGAATTTGTATTAGTATTCATCGGTGTTGCGTACCTCTTTCAGCCCAGATTGGACTAAAAGACCGATAAATTCAGAGCGGCATCAGCGCATCCAGACAGGTTGGATTCCGTCATAAATCATAAAACGTGTGGTAACCGGTAGGTTGGCCACACACACACACACACACACCTCACTGGCATCCAAAACAATGAAACCACAAGCATTCAAAAGGAGAACTGAGAACAGTGACTTAATAAAGAGATTAAAGCTAAATATGACATTATGTCACATACATGCCATTTAGTGTTGCATATTTAACACGGGTAAAAATCCGTTTGAGTTGACTACTGCCTTTTTCTGCAACGTTGTCATATATGCTATTATGGCTCTGTATTACACTCCATCATTTTAACAGTTCACACTTATCAAATACACTCAATCCCTTTTTCATGCTCTGAATGTAAACACGATCAATCCATCAAATCCAAAACAGTTCAAAAAAAATTGAACTGAGATATTGAAGAAAGAGAGACGTCCTGAGGATGAATTTCTTATTTGAACTGATCACAGAACAGTGAGAAATGTTTTAGAATGTGTCATCACAAACGAGTGCGAACGACGGGTTCAAATGCGTACGGAGACGCATACTGCGGGTAAACTGTGATCGTGTTCATTGACCTTTCGCACCCCATAAACAACACATACAGACTAGTTCACCGACCTCCCCACCTTCTGTCACACTCAGGGGAACTCTTACCACATGACTGTGGACCGGGTTAGAGGAGTACACACTGGTGCCGTTGGAGTGAGTGACAGGCTGGGGAGTGTCTGGTTCCACGAAGCCTCGTCTGTCAATCAAACTGAAGAGAGAGAGATAGAACAACAGCTTAAAAAAAAAAAAATCCAATATATCAATCATTCAATGGGCTGAGTGAATCAGTGAGTGTGGGTGAGAGATAGAAAAAAAAAAATGAGTGTCTGACTTATTTTGCGTGTGGGTGAGAGAGTTAGAGAATCTGGACTTTGTGTGTAGAGCAGATGCATCACCTCCCACACCACAAGCCCACACAGCACACAGTGAAGTCACCTTTATTGATGATTCTGCAGTGGCTCCTACACTGGTTTACAGGGAAATTTATTAATGGTGTGTGAAACGCAAGGAAGTGGAACACAACATCAGCAAGTCTAGCTTCCAGGCCCGATCCCTCCAAATCACACACACACACACACACACACACACACACACGCACACACACACGCGCACACAGAAAGTCACTGAACACATTAAACAGGCATTCCTGAGTGATGAGCAGTTTAAAAGCAATCATATCACGATAATTAATCCACTGATATTAAATGGCTCCCAAGTTTCGGTCCACGCCATAAAGCTCCGAGAACTGCCGGCGTTCAAATTGAAAGAGTGGTTTCTCCATAACAACATGGCCCTTTAAAAGGCCTCTCGGTCTCCTTGACACACAGATCAGGAGGAGCTGCAAAGTGCTGAACTCATCACTGCGCATCACTGTGTGTAAGACAAGACTGAGTCTGCTCCCCTGATAACTCCTGGCATGTGTAATTACTGCAAGAGAGCACCGATGAGTATCTTGACTGAGGGAAAAAAAAAAAATAAAAAAATAAAAAGTTCCCCGTTATACAGCAGCAGTTTGGTTTTATCTCACAAAGAGGGAGCTGACTAATGCAGAAACGGACAGGGAGAAAGACAAGGGGAATTGCCAGGAAAGGACTGGAAAAAGAGAGAGAGAGAGAGAGAGAGAGAGAAAGAGAGAGAGAGGGAGAGAGGGAGAGAAAGGGAGAGGGAGAGTAAGAGAGGGAGACAGAGAGAGAGAAACAGAGGGTAGAGCAGTTATACAGTAGGCAGCAGAAAGGGAGGAGAGAGAGAGAGAGAGAGAGAGAGAGAGCACCAGAGAGAATGGATGAAAAACACAGGGAATAAGCGAAGAGAGAGAGAGGCACATGTACAGCAGTTAAGTGACAGAAAGACACGCAGACAGATCGAGCAAAGGGGAGAGAGGAGCGGGAAGAGAGATGCGATCAAATCGATTATCTCTCTCCCTCTCTCTCTCTCTCTGGTCTTCAACTCACCTCGGTGGCATCGGCCCACACAGAGCAGAACAACAATTGGTGAGGATGTTGCCGTAGCTGTACGGATTGTAATTGTCTTTCCCTCTTTTCCTTGACCATGACCCTTTTATCTGAAACAGCGAGAGGACACGTCAGAACAGCAGTGGCTGACGTGCGTGCGTGTGTGTGTGCGCTTGTGTGTGTGTGTGTGGGGTGGGGGTGGCACTGGATCCCTCCTGGCCCTACAGCACAGCTTATCAGTCACCCAACAACATTTACAGAGGAAAGACCAGCTACTCCTCACACTTTTCACTCAGAGCACCGTTAGACTAAATGAAACCATGGAAGTGAATTTTGCACTGAAGAACTGTTTGTAAGTGTAAAGCTGTTGTATAGCTGTGTGGCACTAAAAGACACGACATTAATCTAAAATAATTCGAAATAATGTGAGCGTTCTGCCCTCATAGTTAATTCTTTGATTGACTTAGAGATTAAACACTTTGAGAATAGAATTCATTTTTTAATGTGATAGAACTGCAGGAAATGCCACATGTCCATCGATTACTGAGCCAATCACGTGAAATTCTGTGTGCGAGGAGGTGGAGATTTGGTACCCACATCCTCATTGGTCGTCTGATTAGAGCTGATCAGGTAGGTGTGGAACCCAGACAGACCCACAATGGACCAGACGGAGAAAAAACACACCACCACCTCTAGAACAGTGACTCAGTCAAGGAAAAGAGAGAACGCACCATTATGAAACCAAAACACACACACACACACACACACACACACACATACACACACACACAAAGACATTTCATGCGTTATCCAATCCAATCAGTCAACTCTCTGTCAATACATATGAAAAAGCAGCAACAAGGCTGGATCAATGAGTGTGTGTGTGTGTGTGTGTGTGTGTGTCCACTCACAGAATTGACCCTGGTAATGTAAGTTAGAGCCAATCGATAACCTCTAAATCTATATATACCATAGCTATTGACTGACAAGACACTTCACTCTGCACAATGCACAGTTTTATGCTATATGTTCTCTGTACTGTTGGAGAGTGGAGAGACTAAGTATGACTACAGCAGACATAAACAGAGAGAGAGGGGGGTAGAGAGAGAGAGGGAGAGAGAGAGAGGGAACATGATGAGTAGTTCTAAAACACAACAATATGATCTCTTTTCTCAGAAAAGCCTGCTCTTGTCTGCACTTACTTACATAATGATATACTGGCTACACAAACTAATTGCTCTAACCACAACAGAGGTGGGAAGATTCTCAGTGGAGGTACACAAACACACACACACACAAGCAGACTACTCTACACATACTCTCTCAAACACATCACACGCATGCATCAGTCCTTTTGCTTCCTCCATTTTGGACTTCAGATCAAATGATGCCTGTAATGTAGCTGTGGTGTGGGATCTGAATGTGTGTGTGTGTGTGTGTGTGTGTGTGTGTGCCTGTGTGTGACAATAAGCCATCAGACGATAAATGATGCATGGAAAGCAAATGATTCACCATAAGCAGCCGGCTGGCAGCAGCTAATGAAAACAGCATCCCTTCAGGAATGGTAATCAAATATCCAAAGATTGAGAAGAGATATCATCAGACACACCATTTATTCATTTATATCAAACTAGCTACAAAATAGCGCTTCTATAGTCTAACTGCACAGAACAGACCACTTTCATCTCTCTCTCTCTCCCGCTCTCTCTCTCTCTCTCTCTCTCTCTCTCTCTCTCGTGTGTGTAGGTGTATGTGGCTATGTCATTACATGTCCTGACAAGCCTACTAAGCTACTGCCTACCACTCCTTGTCGTCATAGGGAGCTGGAGGTGTAAAGCAGACCAGAAATAGACTGATGGTGCGGGAGAGACACGGAGAGAGAGAGAGGGAGAGAGAGAAAGAGAGAGAGAGAGAGTCCTCCCACTCTTACTCAGGCACAGTGAAAGGATATCTGGCTGGGCTGTCTTTGAGAGCGCTGAGGAAGCCCGTCCGGTTGGATCCTGTGGGGATTTGAGTGATTATGCAACGAAGAGAATGGTCATAGAAACACTAAAAAAACATAAAGCCGAGCTATTCCACATAATCAAATGCCAAATACCGAATCCCTTTAAATTTTGAATCATTCTATACTGCCTACAGGATATGGGATAATTGAATAAAAGCTTTAGAAAGGCCCAGTTTGGTTATTATGGCAGAATATAAAAATTGGCCTGAATGATAAAAAATAAAAAGGTAGGCCTATCTGAGAGGTTTTTATGAGAGGTGAGAACATATGACTTGAGAAAAAATAAAACAGAGGGGGGAAAAAAGGAACAGTTGAACAAAAGTGACAGCCTTAGCATTCATTAGCATTCCTTTATATTCATCCTGACACGGACTGTGGTTTCTAGGTAAACTCTGAGAGTCTGAATCTGTCTGAAACACCGAGTAATGCCAAATCTTTTCAGTCTCTGTGCTGACACAATTAAGTCTTTTTTAAAAAAAACTATTTGTCAAGTTACTGCAAAAAAAAAGACCCAGCAAGCGCATGCAGGCTTTCAGCTTAAATCCCACACAAACGCTGCTGATTGTTGTCATTAAGGCCCCGAGGAGTGTCTTGAAAAGCAAAACTGGGCGTGTTGGATTAGGTGGGGAGGACAATCCAGCAGGAGTCTCAGTGAGGCTCAGTGATAGGACGGAGGAGTGACGACGACTACTGCTGTAGATTATACGGTGGAGAAACCTCGACCATCCGTTCTCCGAGAAACAGAGAACTGTTGCCTGTGACCAATACTCTCACTGATTGCTTTTACTGTCAGATAACTCACTCGCCGTTCTTAATCGCTAATCGTTTTTTCAAGGGCATTTGAGGAGAACGTAGTGTAAGCAAATGTTAACTTGTAAATAAAGCCAAATAAATAAAAATCAGCCGTCTGGCCCCAGCTCGCTACGGAGTCATTCGTCTCCAGACAGGACTGGTGTGGCCCGGCCTGATTGATTGGAGAAAAGCTGTAAACAACAACCAAGCTCAGCCCGGGGGGAAGAGATACTTCCCCTCCTCTTTCCTCTGAGAGGAACTGCCTCATCAGCAGCTACTCCTTGCCCCAAGTCCCTTGCCAATCAAAACCCAGGGAGCAGGCCAACAGGAGTGGCCCAATCTCATCCGTTACATGCATGAACTTCCGCACAGTTCCACACACAGCAATGACACTGTCTAAAAAGAGAGGAGTACAGTCTACAGCAAGGTTTCCATGAAGCCCTGAGTCAGTTAAGAACTGTCGTGTGCTTTTCCAGCATTGGGAGTTGCTATTAGAGGCTCTGAGTCAAACCAGTAGAAACAAACTGTTATTGAGGTTTTTTTTTTTGAGGAACATCAGAAAGAACAGTGCTGCATGGTAGATTTTGTATGAATATGTTATTACAGCTCAAAAAGGAGATCTGAAGGTTGTATGGAGAAGCAGAATCACATTTAGAGTGAGAACAACAGAACAAATTTCTTTTTTGCAGGGATGCCACAGGAGGAAAGAAGTTGACTTGACTTTAACTTGACTTGAAAGGAAAGCAGCTCTGCGTTTGCCCTGAAGCAGCCTGGGTTAAGGATGCTGTTCAAGGGCGGAGAGGAACTCGAGACAAGAATGATGAACACATGGCCCTACTTAAACACATACATCTTTTAGCACCTGCTCTTGGTTCTGAACCAACAACTCTTCAGTTTTAATTTCGTAGCCAAACTTGTGAACTCTTTATCGCCCACGCAAAGTCAGTCAGTTTTATGAATTGAAAAACGTTAATGACAAACTGTGAGAGTAACTGGTTCCACGGTCACCGTATTACGGTTTCCCGGTCAACAGGCTGTAACGAATTTTGGTCTGAGGGGCTGAAGCTGGTCGTTTAAGTCAGGAATACCGTTACTCACTCAGGATGACGTGTGTTATGACGAAGGCGAAGATGAAGAGCGTGAGGAAGGAGAGTGAGACGATGAACAAGTAGAAGAAGCGGTAGTTTCTCCTGCCCACACAGTTACCCACCCAGGGGCAATGGTGATCAAAACGTTCTGAAGGAAAAAAGATGAAGACAGTAGATCAGAGACAGATCTTCACTCACAAGCACTTCTGGAACAATCGTACAAGACAAAATCAGATCACAGATGATGATGATGATGATGAAAAGACACATAAAAGACAAAAAAAACAGCATGAAAACTCTCATACAATACACACACAATAACACTATAACACAATAAAGCAAGCAACATATGAAACGTGGAAACTTAAACATCTACACGAACACACAGAGGCTCACATTAATAAAACAGCAAACGAGAAAAGACACACAAACATGTTGAACACATATATACAAAAGACATAATGTAAAGACATTTTGCAAAAATAACAAAAGGCTTGAGTAAAAGCAGGTGTTTCTGCTAAGGTGTGGACCTAACTTTTAACTGTGCAATTAACATCCAATCATGCTTGAGTTCCTATACGTCACACTGTTTGATCTGCTGAGTGTGTCATGAAGAACAAAGGTTAACGTGTTGGTATGAGAGCCTGAAGGAAACACATCATCAGACAGGGTCAACTGTGGTCAAGGCAGACGCTCCTAAATCCTCATGCCTGTGCATTGGCTCGAGATGTAAGGCGAAAACAGCTGATCAACAAATCAGTTGATCATAAATATTCATCCAGCAAACAGAACAGACAGACAGACAGACAGACAGACAGAGGGACACTATGGTCAGGTATTGGTGCATTAAACCCCCATTACGTATAAAAAATGCCCATTTGTACATAAAGTGGTTTTGAAAAAGACACGCAGCGGTCCACTCAACGGTGAAAGAAAAAGTCATATGGCGAGATGAGTCATCTCTGACCCTGTGGAAGACTGCGTGTGTGGAGCATGCCAAAAGGAACCTACAGGCGTGAGTGCTTGCTTCCCACAGCGACGGGTTCTGGCAGCTCTGTTTTAATGTGGGGGGGGGGGGTTGCATTGTCCCGGTATGCCTGAAGTTAAGGTCCACTTTTTAGCGGGCAATATAAATGCCAGGGAACGCGAAGCCATTCTGAGTGATTCCGTTTATCCAACGGTGAGGTATTTCTATCCTGCTGTGAGTGGCGTCTCCCTTGGTAGTCATGGGTGTTCTGAATGGTTTGACGGCTTGAAACCACTGCAACCAAATGCCATGAGTGTCTCTGTGACCACATCCTGACCCACTTGAACATTTATGGGAGAGTTTTCTGCCTCATATAAGACTACATTTTCTATCAGCAAACAGAAAACACCAAACGATGGAATCCTGCAATGAACATCAGCGTTTTAAACCCAACCAATAGCTTTCAAGACACTTACCGAATTTGTGGCAAGTTATGCTAAATCTCATCTGGTGGTTCATGGTGCCCTGACACCCTATTAACACACTTTTCTGTTGGTGTTTTATAGATTTTGGCATTTTTCTGTTATACACACAGCACCACACATACACAAGTACACACACACAGACGCATACATACACACATATGCCTATACACACACGGCACGTACGTAACTAACACACTCACCCACGCAGTTGTCACACAGGCTGCAATGAGAGGCACGTGGCGGTCTGAAAATCTTGCAGGTGAAGCAATACTTGAGCTTAACCGTTTGGCCGTTGATGACCACCTCTCTGGTTCTCGGGGGAGGTCGGTACCCCGGTCCACTGGGCCCGTTTGCTGCATCTGCAGAACGCACCAGAACCCAATGACAGAAACGGTATTCAAAGAAGGCCGGGACGGAATCATTTAAGAGACGAGTCCAGTCAAGAGGGCTGTGGATTTCTATTTTCATTCCTAGAGATGAGCCCAATATGTTTCAGCAGGGTCTCCGCATAGAAAGAGACTCAATAAATTCTTAAATAAAGACATTCAGCTGTGATTTTATATCTTCACTGCTGCACCCTTAATCAGCCACTTTATTTTTGGACATGCAAAGCAAATAAAAAAAAACAAAAAAACAAAATCAAAAAAGGAAAGAAAAAAACTGAAATATCTGATGAACTGGACACGCCCCAGTTCTCTGAAGCTCACTTTCTTTGTATGCTTTCTGTCTTGACCCTGGATCTCAACGGCTTGACAGATGATTCCTGTACTGGGTAATGAGTACAGATATTACTCTAGACAGTACATTCATGCAGGGCTTGTGGTATCGCCCTGGTCATTCTGATACTTAACACACCTGTCTGACCCTAGGCTGTACTCCAAATCATTATTAAACCAATGCTCTTGCACAGGACACAACAGAGTCAGCACAACTCTCTCTCACTCTCTCTCTCTCTCTATCTCTGTCTCTGCCAGCTTGGAACCCTTGGGGCACAGTGCCAGAGTTTACTTGGCTTTACATTATTCATTCGCTCAGCATGGACACAACTCTGTTCATTCTCCAATGGCTCCCAGGGGCCCGTGCGGAACGGATGCTGAGACACTTCCCTGATTCAAAGTGATTTGTCTGCTGTATGAGGACTCCTGCGCCTTCCACCGTTCTGCAGGGAACACCACCCAAACGAGATGGCTGCCCATTTCTCAAACGAGTGGAGTCAGAATGACTCCAACCATGCAATAAAACAACAGAAAATGACACAGCAGCTGCTTTGGTAACTGGTTAGAGTTAAACTATACTGTCAATAGAAAACATCAGTTAAAGTTTAAAATCACATATTATGACAGGTCAAACGGATCCAAAAAACGACCTTGGACCATGGAGTTTGCTCGATATAAATATTTAACCAGTCTTTGGATTAAAAGAGGCAAAAGATGTTGACAGGAGAGGAAAGGAAAACATATATTATGCATATCCCGAGAACAGAATGCAAAACAGTCAATCTCCTCAAATGTTACTTTATAATACTGAGGGAAACCATGAATTTCTATGTAGGGAGCCTGAATACAAAGTGAAAGAAAGAAAGAAAAAAATAAAAAATAAGAAAGAAAGAAAGAAAGAAAGGAAGGAAGAAAAGACTTTGTTCTTCTGCAACTTCAAAAATTTCACATATAGCAAACAGAAGCCCATGAAATGAAAAAAAGAAGTACAGAAGAATTTGAAATGAGGATCGTGAAAAAGAATGTAGAGCAGAGCAGAAACGGGATCATTTCCGCTAGAGTCTGTGGGTGATAAATCCCTGCTTCAGAAGCACATGTAAAAGTGAACACTACAGTTTCATCTAAAGCACCACGAGCATTAGACGTGAAGGAGAGACAGAGATGAATTTCTTCACTGGAGCAGAGGATGAAAAGATACATGCCATAAAACTAGGATCACCTGACTACACTCGAAGCACTCATTTCTTCAGGCAAACTTTGTTTTCTCTGCATTCGCATAAAAATAAAAATACTGTGACGCTGACGCCCGTACTTTCTACTTTCAATCCTTCAACTAATTTTTAGAGACAAATGAGATAATATTTAAGTCAGTCAAAGCATCTGATTAAATGATATGCTATTAGGGCTGGACAAATCCCTGGAACAAACCCCCCCGCCCCCCCCCAAAAATAAAAAATATGAATCAATAGATGTGGAGCGTGGTTGGGGCAGAACTGTCAGCCTACCTATCTGTCTCTCAATGTCGGCTGCCTCATCTGGCGTGGCACGAGGCAGGACCCCGGGATCACTGAAGCTGGCCCTTAGCAGCATCCCCATTACAAAGAAGAACAGAACACCTCCGATCGCCGGAATAGCCGGTGTCAAGTTCGAGGCAAGGAACGGACAGCTGCGGGGAAAAAAAAAAAAAAAGAAAAAAAAAAAAGGGAGTGGTGACATTAGCCTGAGAAAATTAGATCAGATACTGTATAAAAACATAACAGTGCAGGCAACGGAGAGGAGAAACTGTTATCTCCTAAAGCATTATTCTTAGAATTGGTTGGACAGTGAGTGCTAAAGTCTGGATTTGGACCCAAAGTATAAATAACATGAGCTGTAGTACAGGAAATGAGTTGGGGGTGGGGGGGTGGGTGGGGGGCTGCTTGCTTTTTTACAGTTTTTTATTTATTTATTTTTTTAAAGTAGCAGAATACTTTTAAAATGACTGTATAAGACCAATCTTTGTTAGATTTTATAATCTACTATATTCCCCATGTCCATGTTGCTTTCTTTCATTAAGCAGCACCCAACCTACTTCTTAATTAGCACTTCAGGAAATCTACAAGGATGCAGTTGGCTATGCGTTTTATTACGCATATCCACAAGTATGTCTCGCCAGTCCTCATTCTCGATGATTACGCAACACGTAGTGATGAAGCAGCATCTACACTTTTTAGTCTGAACTCCATCTTAGCCCTCTCGTTCCAGCTAGTCCTCAGTGAAATGAGGCATGACTGACAAGGGTTCAGTTTTACCATAACTTGCATTTTGTGCCAAAATAACATCAAAGAATGCTTTCAATCCAAGACAAGCTTTGTCTGTTTTGCTCCTCTCAGCAGCTCTGTTCCAAGGCTCATAGAAGGCACCAAGAGCTCCTGTTATTCTTGGCTCGGTGCTACGATTCCGACAACAAATCAATGAGACGCTCTCGGACGATTCCAGTTATACAGAGGAACGGCAAGATCAGATTCTCCTTAAATGTCAGCAAAGTCTACATTTTTTTTTTTTGCAGGAGTAAGATGAGGAAAAATGAACCAAAAGATGAATTAGCAGCCACTCTGACTGACTGAAATGGAATTGTGCCATATATTTTTAAACCTTAAGGTCACTGGAGGAAATGCATCCTGCAGTGGAAACAATCACATTCTTCGTTTTTGTTTTTTTGGGGGTTTTTTGGGGGGTTTTTTTTGGGGGGGGGGGCTTTTCAGACAGACTTTGCATTACACAAAATAAGAAAATACATCCTAAAATCAAGAACAAATGTGTCATCAAATTAAATTAGGCAATGACAACCTGCTTGTTAGTTGTTTGCTGAACCTACAAAAAAAAAATCTCCCAAAGTTTTGTGTCGCTGGTATCCATTCAGCCACATTTTTACACACATTGTCTGCTGGAGGTCATTCTCTCCTCTGCATTTTTACAAAGATTCAGTCAGTCAGTCTCAGTGGCAGGCATGTTTCTGAAGATTCCAGTACTCTTCAAAAACAGCCCTTTAAATGCTATACAGATCTTCACGCTGGTTTCCCCAAAAATAAGGGATAAAAATGAATCATGGACTAAATTGTATGTGAATCTTGAATGGAGAAATACCATTCCAGAAACAGTGTCTGTGAAGGCCCATATTTCCACTAAATGGCCTCTTAGAAGCGTCTTCGGAAAAAAACCGAATACGCTTAATTTTTAAGTTGTTCTCCAATAACTTTTACCGTTGAACCCCATTGCACTACACTCTTGTAAGAGATGTGCTTTGCAAATAAATCATGAATAATTGATTGATTTCAGTGTAGGTCTTCTACACAAGCCTCTCTTACGTAACTGTCCAGAGACAAGTTTGAAGCGGCAGGATTTGTATTTCCTCATCCATTTCAGTTTTTGCCAATGCTTGTTCTCATTGAAAAGGAAACTTTTTGGAGCAGCTATTGTTAAGTCTCAGCTGATAAAATCCACCCATTTACCCTAATTAAATTAGAGAAATGGAGCTGAATAGACTTCATAATGAGTAAACAAAACAAATGAACACATTAGAATGAACTGGTGCAAGTGGCATGGGTTCTTTAATCGGCCCTTGGTAGAAAGTAATGCCAGAATTAAATTAGGCCAAATGGTTGGATATTATCAGCTGAGATTTAAAAATAGTCCTCCATCTCTCAAAGAGATCTTTTTGTAAATGGCACATTGTGGCTAACACAGTAAATAGTTTATGTTGTTGCGGGCTTTACATCTCAATGGATCCCTTTGAAGTTGAAACGCCATCAAGAGAACTTCTGAGGAAACACATGGGTGAGCATACTGGGCTCCAAGGGGTTGCACAAGGACAGTAAACAGTGACTCACAGAGATGTCCACACTCGCTCCAAGGTTTTCGTCCTTCACTCTCACAACAAAACACCGATCCTTAGGGTTTGACTTTACAAGCTTTGATTCCACAGACACAAAAATCAGATCTGTCTAATCGGACCAGACATTTGGAGGATTCCTAACGTACAGTCCTAACTTCTGATAGTACATTTATTCATGATTTTCATGAACTGAGAGACTGTGCTTTACGACATGTCCCAAGGTGCAAAGAAAAGTCAACTCATAAAGTATACAGAAACTTCATAAGCTTTTCTTATTAAGAATCATTCTACCGCGTTTGTTTACCCTAAACAAAGCCCTTAATCCCAGTGTATAATCAGCAAATCCTTTGTCTATGACTTGTTAAATGACACATGGGTCACTGCGATTACTTCTCATACCGTCAGAAACTCCAAGATCCACATGAATGCACAAAAAATCAAACCTGGGGGTTGGATGTCTGCTTGTTGCCTAGGAGATACATGCTGTTCAACGGCATACAAAGGGCTGGAGAGGGAAACTGTTACCAGGGAAACGAGTACTCCAGAGTGCCATGATATGGAAGTTGTGGTATGTAAAGAGGAACATATGAGGATAAAATATGGGGGAGGGGTTGCTTTTATCATTCTCTGTGCATAACAGGCTGAGTTTTGTGTCTGTGAGGATGAGAACATTTCTTAAAAACACTGGTACAAGGAGAAGGAGAGCACCATGTTTTTGCTCTTTGTCAGGTTTGGTTATTCAGTTGCAACTTGCGGTTAAAGAGATTTGCTTCACTTCTTTGATGCTGTTTACAAGGAACAAGTTTGCGCTAAGGATCTAAAGTGCAAGTCTACGTCAAAAGAATTTTAAGGTGACCAGACAGATTAAATTCAAAAATAAAACACAGAATCATGAAGGGCAAATCCAGAAAAACTTGAAGGGCTCTATTTAAACATTGATATAGACTGACTGCAAAGAAAAAGACGAGGCAAACATGTTAGCGTGGTATCACTAATGTGAGACACATTCTCTTGTCCTCATTTGTCCTACAGACAAAAGAGACATCACATGATTTCTTCGTGTAATATTTCTCTGCATTCATGTCAGTACATGTTGTCCATCCAAATGGAAAGAAAACTCAACAAAACAAAACAAACAAACAAACAAAAACCCCCCACATCAACAGTGGAAGGTCACTTAGTTTTACTTCAGCTGACCCACAAAAAACACAAGTAACCCATTGCAGGGTAACTGTGGTTCCCCATGAGGGAATCCACAAATTCAATAATGTTCCTTTTACTGAATGCAGATTCTGATGTGTACGTGTGGGGATTCAGACAGTTTGCTTACTCTTTGAGTGGAACCTAATTTCCATTCCAACTAACGCCAAAATGGTAGCTACTGTCTCTGATCTCTTGGCATGGGAAATAAAATCTTGACACATAAGAAGTTAAAAATATCAGCATTTAGGAGTCACGGTGTGATATGCGTGAAATCTGATGTCAGGGAGTAGCATTATGAGCTTCTGACAGAAAGATTTAACAGGCTGGAATGTTTACGTCAACCAAACACACACAAGCCCTTTTCAGGGAAAAACCTCTCAATGTCACACCCAGTGTGGTGTTTGCTACTAATGCCTAAAGACACTGCTCAGGCCTTGCAGACATTTATATTCTGCTTCATTCTCATAAAAAGACAGTGACAAGACCAAGCGAAGAGCAAACAGTAAAAGACATGAAAGCCTTCAGGGCAATAGACAAACTGTTTGAGATCAAAGGGTCACGTAGTTTTCAAACTTGATTGCATACCTCTGCTTAAATAACATGTTAATTATGATATCACCATTTCTATAGCATCTGCACAAACAGTCGCTCTCAAAATATAGTGCAGGGTAAGAAAAATAAATCAGATGGTCCAATGCACACAAAGGTTTAGTAGAGCTATCATTTACTGCACTTACTCAAAGGCAAAGAAGAGTCCACTGGTGACCAGGATGAGTACCATGGTGAGGTAGAACACGCCTGTCTGTTTTGCCATCATGATTCTCCCATTGCAGTAGAACTTATTTCGGCCGGGAAAAACCTGCCACTTCCTTTTGACTTTCCTTCTCTTTTGGTGCGGAGTCTCCATGGGTGACGAGGTCCGCGTGCAGATCTGATTGTACTGACATTCCCGAACAGGCTCGTTCTCCCCTTTGAGATACATTTGGGGCACTTGTATTAACACTATGAATAATATCAGTAATTCTGCAAAAACACGCTGTAAACGCAGAAAAGTAGCCCGATTCTCGCCCAGCTGCGTAAAACAATCGTTTTTACTTAGACAAGAAGGTTCATCGAAGGTAGCAGAGAATCAGAGCGCCACTTCTGATAATTGTTGAGGAACATATAAATGTTCAGCGGCATCCCAGATTTTGCCCTGAAATTGGTACGCTGTTGTTTTGTTTATTCCAGGGGTGGTCGTTTGGAAGCAACAATCAACAATTATTTACAGGTTGTGACTGATCAACAGCATCAAGGTTTATGATCATTGCAGGAATTCTGAAATGGATATATGCATGGTGATCCGTCCACATATTTTCTTGAATGATTCCTTCATTGTGTTTACACCGTTCCCAATCACAATAAATGGTCCATGCGCTCGAGGTAAAGTAAACAGACCGACATTAAGAGGAATGCAGCCTTAACATCGTGAAATTACTGCATGTTTGCTGTAGTTCTTTCCCATCCTATCTTTGAAATCTCGAGATATTAAAAAAAAAAAAAAAAAAAAAAGATAGCATGAAAGCTGATGGACCTTTTATGACTCGAGGAGAGACAGCATCTCCTCACGGGGAAAACACGTCCTTCGAACGTCCTTTTAAATTCGTTGTCAGCCTTGATGGTTGTGATAAAAACGCGCCACTCTTTGTTAGAAAGGATTCATCCAGAAGATCACCCTTACTCCATATACAGACGTAGACGTAACCAGAAGACACTACCGTAAGAATGTGTACCGGGTCCACAATCTCGAAGAGTCTTGCTGAAAATTACAGTGATTAATGTGCTTCAAAATAATAATAGTAAAAAAGACAGAACAAACACACGCCTCCACTGACTTGGATGTGAATTGTACGCAGTCAGCGGTGCGCGGGACCCGTTAGTACGCTACTAGGTAGGCGAGGACGGCCAGATATATACCGATGCAACGTAAATCCGCCACCCTCACGCACTGCCCACCACAAGCTCCTAAGACCCCTAAGGAAAGTGAGGAGGTTGCACGAATGGACTTTTTGTTGTACCATTCCACTTTGAGTGTCCGCTGCAAGCTATTTAACTAATATGACAACTAGCAAGCTGAAATTCCTTCCCCGTGTACATTTACAGAGCATGCTCATATTCAGATTAAGTCTGCATGCTTATGGACAAGTTTCTTTACAATGTGTTATGTTGACTCTTGCAGTGGTCCATGCTGAGCCTGAGTTTATACCACCGCCGGGATATTATGAAATATCTATTAAAACGTTCACTGAAAATCCGGAATTGTTAACACAAACGTTTCGTGAACAGTAATACATGAAGATACAGGAAACATTGTCCATCACGTTTTACTGCTAACCATATATGATGCTGTACCAGTGCATGGCATAAAGATAGGTTCCTAGTCAAATGTTTCCAACGGATGATTTTCAGGAGGGGACATTCAAGATGACAGCTGAGAAGGAGCACACGGGAATGAAAGTCAACCCCACTGGTGTGAATGAGAACGTGGATGAAGCAAAGATGCAGGTGTTAAAAGGTCGGTGTTTTCATCCTGTAGACATGGCCTCATTTTTTTTTAATAAGGTCTTTAATAACTATAGTTACGATCATTTTCATCATGCGGTTCATAAACACTAGCAAGCGATTCTAGCTTTAAATAGACGTTACCTTCTGGGTAATATGAGTTAACGAGTCATCTGAACAGATAAATTTATTCATAAATTATTGCAGGTGGTCTTTTTCTTACAAGTGTCGCCACTGCTGGTATGATTGCCGGATTTGGTTCGACTCTAGCCATGGCTAAGAAGAAGAGTCCCGAATGGTTTAACAAGGTAAGAACTGTGAAGAGCAGGACTCTACTGCAAGCGTAAAACACTGTATGACACATTTAGCTTTTATATGTATAGTAAAGATGACATTTGTCTATGAATTACATAGTCCAGGCTTCAACTGGACATGAATAATCTTTTATAAACCCTTGTGTGTTTCTTCTTAATAACATCATACATTCAAGGACGAGTACCAGTGTCGCACAGCACCAGTCTTGGAGAGCAACATAATTATGTGCTTTTGTTTTTCATAGGTCTACTGATGCTGTTAAGTGTTGATAGATTGATTGGTGTGCTAGAGCTGTGTTATAGGCAGTTCTAGATGATCCCTAGGTCATCAAAAACCATCTAAAGCTTTTCTCCCACCGAAAAGGACCAGGCGTGTTCTCAGAAAACTATAATCTGAAGGAATTGGTCATAATCCTGTCCTCAAAGGCCACCAGTAATATTTCAGGTTCCCACACTGGAAGTGGCAAAAATTACAGCCTGGATTGATTTAGTAGTTAGCTAGAATAACTGGAGTAATTAGGTGGACTGGTTGAGGTTTCTCAGTGGCTATATTCGTGAACTACTGTTAAAGTGTGTCTCATATATGTCATAGTCATACATGTGCCATTTCTTATCCTGTGTGAATACACAGAAGCTGTTTGATATTAGGTTATTCCCAGGCATTGCACACTGCACTGACACACAGACAGTGATACTTGAATCACACACGCCACACTATTAAAATACACCAGGCAGGCATTACATTTATAAAGTCTGATGTTTATGTGACTTTGCGCTGAAGGATTTAGAAATAAAGGATCCTGTACTGCTCATATTCAAATGTCTTTCCTCTGGTCTCTCCTCAAACTACTAGCGAGACTGAACCACAAGTCATTTATGTATTTTTATCTCTGTAATGTATGGGGGTTACACTTACTACAAATCAGCTGGTCACCATTAAGTCAAATTGCCCCATAGGAGACGAGGTAGGAGCATTATGAGTTTGGGCAGTCTTGAATTTTGGCATAATGCTAAACATAAATCCAGATAAGTGAGAAATCCTACTTCACAGTCCAGTGTTTCACCTCTACAGTGTTAGTGGGTCCTTTTGTGGTTTTTGAGTTGTGATATATCTTCTGTATCTGTGACATCTTTCTATGTCAGACTACACATAAGTTGTTTGCTGTGTTGAAAGAGATCTCACTTATTATGCGCGCTAAATCGCGGTCCCATTTGCCCGTTATTGAATTTAATGCATGGCACACCATGTTTATATTCGGTCACCTCACGGGACTTCATTAGAGATACTAACTAAATCCATCTGAGGATCTCGGGCATATATTTGTTTTGAAGAAATGTTGAGGAGGCAAACAGTCGTCCTTTTGTTTTGTTTGGTTTTTTTTTTTTTCTATTTCTATTTTTAAGCCATAGTCCCATCTTTGTAAACAGTCATCTCAGCCAAATATGCCTTTTAAAGTGGTCAAATTAGATTTAGCAGCGTGTGGTACGTAGCTGTGAGGTCAGAGTGACGCCTCTCCCAGCAGCTCACATTCCAGACTGCGTGACCAGACAGATCATTATACAGATATAATACATAGAAATAGAATCTATTCATGGAAATAGAGATTTTTTGTTGTTGTTTTAACTGTCAGTGATTAGATTGATGTAATAGCTAGTTTGAATTGCTTCCTGCTCTAAAAATCAGCCTTATCAACAGTGTAAACTTGGTTAGGTTTCCAGTAACTTCACTGTGACCAAAACATTAGCCTATTCTTTATGGCTACCTTAATAAGAGTAGAGTAATGACTGAGAGCTTTTATAACTCCCAGTCTCATATTTATCATGCTCTTTGTCTTGGACACACACACACACACACGGCAGTTTATTTTAATACTTTCCCTCCCATTTCATTACGCACTTTAATGATCAAAGGAGTTACATCTCATTGACTTTTATTGTTCCATATAATTAAAAAAAAAACACTATATACTCTTGGGTGTTGCTTATAAATTTAAAAAGTGGCACTGACATGTGTTTTCTCAGACTGGTACGACTACCATGAGATGCATTACGCAGTAATAATAGCCAGTCTGAAAGATTGTGCAGTTGTAAACAAGGGGAGGAATTACATTAAGATGGATAATATCTCTCAATGCTTACATTAGTGTTTTGAAGAAGGTTTGGGTTAGCTCCAAATCAGATGTTACGAAAACAAGTCCAAAGAGTCCTTCGTGATGACTAACTCCAACAGATAGATAGATAGATAGATAGATAGACAGATAGATAGATAGTTTATTATTACCACGCAACATTGTTGGTGGTAATTGTTTTCCAGAGTCAGAAGCAAAATTGGGTTAGTGGAGTCAGAGTCAGAGTCGGAATTGGTGGTAACATAAACTGAGGAGTTGGAGTCGAAGATTTTGTTTACCGACTCGACAGCCCTGATTGTTTTGGTACAGAATGGTAGCTCAGTTCCAGTGCAAAAAGAAAGAGAGAGAAACAAACATACAGGCACCATAAGCCATTACAGCAACACACAAAATACGGAAACACATGAATGTGAGAATATGTACAGTGAATAAATATGATATGTACAGTTCAGTTCCCCAGCATATCATGTAGACCAACAGGCAGAAAGTACAATGACTAATGTACCCCTGTAAACAAGTCCAGTCTGAGCTCAGTCTGGTCCATACAATGCATTCAGGTCAATATATGGGATCTTGTGGCAAGGGGGACTAGCAAGGTGTTTTAAGTCTTTTGATTGCTGTTGGACAGAAGTGAGTGGTTTTGGTTAATATGGACCTGTGGCGCCTTCCAGAGGGGAGAAGCTGGAAGAGGTGGTGGGCTGGGTGGGAGGGGTCACTGTTTATTTTAGCTGCCCAGTTGAAGGTCACAACCAATTATGTTAGAGGCTTTAATGACAATCCGCTCCAGTTTCTTCTTGTTGTGACTGTCTGAGTTCCCATACCAGATGGTGAGAGATAATGTGAGGATGCTCTCTATGATGGCTTTGTAAAGTGGACCAACAGGTGTTTTTTGACATGATACTTCGTCAGTTGCCTGAGGAAGTACAGTCTTTGCTGGGCCTTTGTGATGATGTGGTTGGTGTTGATGTTCCATTTCAGAGTGTTACTCATGTAAGTGCAGAGGAATCTGAGGGGTTAAGGGTTTTTCAGAGATATGAACCAGGGCCTTGATGTTTGTCCTCCTCCTGAGGTCTACAGCTATTTCTGTTGTATTTGAGGTGTTGAGTAAGAGATTGTTGTTGCTGCACCAATGAACAGACCGACTCATCTCTTGGGGGGGGGTACTGAATCTCGTCATTGTTATTGATAAGTCTAACGATAGCGGAGTTGTCCGCGTACTTGAACATTTTCACAGAGCTGTGGTGAGATGTAAGCTCATTGGTGTAGATGGAGTAAAGAAGATGAGATAACACACAGCCTTGTGGTGGACCAGTACTGAGGGTCAGAGGGCGTGATGTAGCATTGTTAACCTTGACAGATTGAATTCTGTTTCTCAGAAAGCCCAGTATCCAGTAACACAGAGCTGGGTTGATGTTTATGTCTTGAAACCCGGTGAAGAGTGTGAGAGGATTAATGGTGTTGAAAGCTGAGGATTAATGGTGTTGAAAGTCTATAAAAACTGACCTTTCGTAATTAATTTGATAACCTTGGAAACAACACCCATCATTTAACAATGAGACTGTGCAAAATCCCTGTTGACAACTAACATTAGGAGCACTTGAAATTTCTTGCAGTGTATTGATATGTAGGATGTTGGATTCACTGCCTGTCCTCTGTGCACCTAGGGTATTGTTGGGACAGCAGCAGTACCAGAGAGTGGAGCATCTTTGGCACTGCGGGCATTGGGCTGGGGCTCTCTGTACGCCTGGTGTGGAGTCGGTCTCCTCAGCTTCACCATCTGGAAGGCTCTGGGTGTCCACAGTGTAAGTAACTGCCTATATCTGTGTTTCACAGTTTTTAATCCTAGGACTCCACTGCACTGCATGTTTGGGTCGCAAACAGCTCTTACACACCTGATTTAACTTATGAATGCATTGTCTGCCCCCTGCTTCAGGGTTTCCAACCACGGGTCACAGAGCACAGTATCTCTATTCATCTTAGGGCTCTTTCTGCTCTAATGGCCCTGTTTTAGCTTATCAAACGCTTGATGACTAGGCAATAAAATGCGAAAATGTACACTGCTGTGGCACTCCATGAACAGGAATTAGAAATATTACCATAGTTACCTATTGTCATGGTCACTTTGCTGTGCAGCTGCTTGATAGCGTAAAAATGTGTTGTCCTGTGAAATCTATTGCCTTAAAACGTAAGTTCCCCTTAGCGGGGAGCATATAAGCTCCTTTTATAAATGTTTTGAGACCGTGTTTCTAAAATGTTATTTCAGTGAACCAGTATTTCTGTTGTTACATTATAACATCCAGTAAGTACATCAGTGTGCACCTTCAGCAAAGGCTGAAGACCAGTAATAAAAGGAAAGAGATCTTTTTTTAACCCCTTAATATTTGCTGTCTAGTAATACATCTAATTGTAATACATATGTAATAATGCAATAATACTTCATGGGAGACTGGCCTGTACTCTCCAACAGTAGTCAACAGAATATTGATAAAACCAGTAGTTCTTAAGGATTCGAGCCACTGATCTGACTGCATGTGGATTAAGACCACGTC
The DNA here is from genome assembly GCF_902362185.1 of Chanos chanos. Classification (NCBI taxonomy): domain Eukaryota; kingdom Metazoa; phylum Chordata; class Actinopteri; order Gonorynchiformes; family Chanidae; genus Chanos; species Chanos chanos. The sequence continues at coordinate 8,912,937 of NC_044498.1, forward strand.
TACAGTTCTAAGAGTTTTCCTTCTGTTCTTTCTGCAAACCAGTATTTTTTTGTTCTCTAGGACCTTGCTTCTTCCCAAGACCGCTGTTGAAAAATCATGATTTTTCACCTCCCACCTACCATTGTCTGCTTTAAAGCTTTTGATAATTACACTTAATTAACCCCACAAACCTTTATATTGTACAAGTACTTGCAGTGGCAGAAATAATACAGGAAATGGATGGAAATTTGTAGGCAAGGGATATCATTGATATGGAATTTTTCATATCCTTAATTTACTTTACACCTTGTGTTTCGCATGGTTCTCAGTAGCTTCTCTTTTGCAGTTGACAGAATTCCGGCAAAAAATGCAGTCCATTTTTCCAGCCATCCCGAAAAACGAAGAAGCACAGGCAAATGCAGAGCCTGTTGACTGGAATTCCATCTTCGAGTCAAAATAGCATCGCTGTTGCTCTCCGGGTCATGGACATATTTACCTACCACTTATCCAATCAGGAATCAGTGTGATGATGATGGCAAGGAGTCAGGCATCAAGCTAAATCGGAAACAAGGATGGACGAACTCTGTAACACTGTTCCTTTTTGAAGGACGTGACCTCTCCCTGTCACCGCCTGGACTATCCATGTTTCTTGAGGGTCATGATGTCTCGTAATAAAATCTAAAATGTGTGGCCCGTGACCAAGCATTTTCAACAAACTTGGGATGTGCCTGAGCCACTAGAGACCTTGACTTTGCCTCAGATGGTGCTACTTTTGGTCTCAGATACAAGGTACAAAGCAGTTTATCAGAGCCAACATGGCTCTGAAGCTGAATGCCATTTGTTTTCATTAGATTTCAAGCACCTTGTAGAATTTGTCGATAGAGACACCGGTGTCAGGGCAGTCAGTTGCGTTGTGTATATGAACAATAATTTTTGCTGCAAGCAAGTCCAATAAAAGCTGTTTGTGTAAGGCATACCATACTGCAACACATGTTGGTGGCTGAATTTAAATTATGGCAGTTTACAGCTGGAAGAACTGTGTTTATGTGTGATGTGCCTTGGTTACGTGTGATTGTGCCTACTGTGACATCGGGGAAAAATTTGTCAGAGAGCAAGTTCATTGGTAAGTCAAAAGTAAAGACTGCCCATATGGAATGTTTTGGCTTTGGTTCTCTGTCTGAGAAAACCTCCAAAAAAAAAAAAATTGCACACAAAACACACCCATTTAGGTCACACTTAAAAATGTTGAAATCCCATGTGTGCATCAGTCCAAATGTGCTTGTGACTGCTCCTCCTGATGTTTTCTTCACATTTAGCACACATAATCCAGTTTAAGGAAGGACCTCATGCAAACAGTGGTAACACAGCTGCTTAGGGGAGCATTGTGCAGAAGAGGAGAAACCATTATCTTAGGATCTCCACAAAAGTGTGACACAGCGACGCTTTAAGCCACGTTTTATAATTATGGATTTGTATTTGGTTGGATACATTGATTTGTGTCTCTCGGGCAACTTGAAAATGCTTCCCCAGGGCGCTGAATCAACTAAATTTTGCATCCACAATCTGCTTAGTGACATGCAAGAGAGTTACAGATGGATTATGGTTTTAGAAGCTTTGGAAAATCATGCCTGTATTTTTGTGTTATTGGATGAAAATCTGTCTTCTGTTATGTTTGGTAATTTGCTTGGAGGTTAAACTGTGGAGATACTTTTCACTTGAAAATATATTAAAGGACAAAAACACCCAAAAACAGCCTTCACAGTGCTCAACCAGATTTCATGTACATTTACTTTTAACATGTGGAACATGTAGTATAAAGACTTTATACTGAATAAACAATGGTCGTCAAATCAAATGGAGAAAAACAATTTACAGAAAGATTTTACACATTGTTTTCTTTTTTCTTTTCTTTTTTTTTGTTTTTTGTTTTTTTTTGTGTTTTTTTGTTGTTGTTGTTGTTGTTTGTTTTGTTTTTTTGTTGTTTTTGTTTTTGCTTTGTTTTTGGAATTGCGATCTCCAGTCACTCCGGGGTAATTCTGAATCCACATTATCCTGGAAATATGTGACGCCCATGTGGCATTCCAGTAAGAAAATCCAGCTGGATTCATAAGTCACTTCATGAGCTAAAACACTGGAGGCCATCTAAGGGAGTCTTTCCTAAATCTGCAGTTACAGGACACATGGGAACGTCTTACACATCAGAAGGCTACCCTCACCCGAAGATGCCAACTAAATATTCATTGTCAAAATTAATATTGATAATAATAACAATAATTATAATTATCAACTACCATCAGTTTGTATGATACCACATCTCCAGGGGGGGTGGGAAAACAAAAAAAAAAGAAAAATGACAGGGCCCGTTGAATGTACAGATCCTATATACAAATCGGCCCACGAGTAGAATGATGAGGAGGGGAAAAAAAACCAAAGCACTTGGAGTTCACTGTTTAGGAAAGTCGATCCAGCTGTTTATGCGGTCGTACTGGTATGGAAGCAAGTCAGTTAAAAAAAAAACAAAACACTCACTTTACCCTTGTATACTGGTTCGGTTATGCAGTGCAATACTGGTGGTCAGCTTCTAAATATTGCCTGTGGTCAAAATTCATTCACATTTGGTAATCTTCCCCTCCAACAAGCTACTAAAATCCTATTGCACAATGCTTTTTTTTTTCAGAGCTGGATACATGTATATCTCGAGTAAAATCAGTGTTTTTTTTTTTTCTTCTTTAACACATTGCAAGAGAAGTTCTATCTACAACATGTCTCACAATTTAAATAAATCTGCATCCCCATAAAACAAACAAACAAAAAAACCCCACAGAAAACAAAAAAATAACCACAAACAATTACAAAACATTTCAAGAGCAAAATACTCTGATAACTAACAGACCGTTTCTATCCATTGTCAACTTTGGTTAAAACAAATGAAAAACACAATCCAAAAAAAACCAAAAAGAACAAACATAAAAAAAAAAAAAAATTAAAAAAAAAAAAAAAAAACACCAAGTATTAAATATCTGTATTAAAATTATTTAAAAATCCCAAATGAAAATCGTGAATGGGGCAGAAGAGCTATATATATTCTCTATATATTTATTTGTCTGTAAAAACTTTTTTGTTGTCTGTGTTCTTTTCGTTTAAATAAAAATATAACGCTGCCAATTCTGCGTGATCTCTGTTGCTCAACTTTTCTGGCCGCTATTGGTTGTGGCTCTCCCAGCATGTCTGTACGTGTCACGAGCGGCCCAGTTTAAACAGTACCTCGCATAAAATGGCCGCCACAGCAGAGTTCAGCACGGACGAAAGCGAGATGTCAAGCAGCCTGCTCTCATACAGCACGAACTCGGGCCGGTTCTCTTCCACCTGAGCCATGGCCAGCAGGGCTTTGGCGGCACGGCACATCATGTTGACGCTGGGCGGCTCGGGGTGACCAGCGTGCAGCAAGCTGTGGGAGCTGTGCTGGTACTGTGCCATGGCCACGCAGTCCTCCAGAAAACCCACGAGCGTACCTACACTGCCTTTCTGCAGTGCCACAGCCCGTGCCGCCGTGGGGTCGCCCTGCGCCAGGTTGGAAAGCACCGCCACCGCCATCTCGCGGCACACCTGGCTCTTGCGCTCGGCCACGAAGCGCACCAGTGCGGCGTAGAGACGTTCCTGCCTGCTGAACGGTGGTGTGGCCAGCAGTAGGTCCACGTTGCAGTCCTGGATGCTTAGCTTGCAGAGGCACTCCAGCGCTAGTCGCTGGGGTGTGAGCGATGATGAGATGCCGCCCACTGCTGTGCAGAAAGGGTCTTGTGCCTCGGCTGACGGGCACACCATCCAATGTAGCAGGCCATCCAGGATGGGCAAGCAGATGCTCTCAGGGTACAACGACAGGTCCAGTTGGCCGGCCATATTTGCTAGCGTGACCAATGTGTTCTCGCGCAATGCTGACAGGCAGTCCCACCACCACTCATCCTTGCTGCAGGCCAGGCTACGCTCTTCCTCGCGCTGTAGGACGGGAGGTGGTGGAGGTGCTTTCTTTTTCCTCTGTGGGTGCTCGTGGTGCAGCAGCACCAGTTTACCCAGGATGAGCACCAAGCCCGGGTGGCGTGCCATCTCCCCGTCGTTGCCAGGCACAAAAGAGAGACCACGGATAATGTTAGAGACACAAATGCACCGTTTGGCCAGCTCATCCTGCCAGGGCTCTACAATGGATAGAGGGGCTTCATCCCAGCAGCGCGCCTCATCCTCCAGCAGCGTGATGTGACTCTGACTTGATCGATCGCGGAAGGGCAATGGCTGGCTTTCACCCTCAGGGAGTGAGCCTGGCCTTGAACACAGCATGTCATCCACAGTGGCAGTCACACCCTTCGCTGAAGAAGGTCCCTCTTCTTCCTCTTTCTTGGACTCCTCCTCCTCCTCCGTCTCTTTCGTTTCCTTGACCTGGTCATTCTCTTGGGCTGCCAAGGGGCCACACTTGATAGATTCCCCGGTCTGTCTCACAAAGTGCGTCTGGATGTGAGCAGTAGAGTCTCCTCCACCAGCCTTCCAGTGCAGCAGCCCGCTAGTGAATTCCCTGAGCAGGCCAAGATGTTCCAAGTGGTCCTCCACCAGGTCAACATCTGCTTCTCTCTCCTCCACTTTCAATGGTAGCTTGTCATACTTGCTAGCCTGTCTAGGTCTACTCTCTGTAGGTGAAGATACTGCCACGCCTACCTCCTCGAGCTCCTCTTTTACTGCCCCGGCTTTCTCCTTTTTCTCTTCCAAGTCTGCATCCTGTGAGCTGCTGGGGGCCGGCCCTTCTGCATTCACCTCTGGCCTCTGTTCTGTCTGGTCTGCATCTGACTGGTTGTCCATATCTAGGCTGGCTAGCTCCTCCTCGTTAGGGGGCTCTGGGAGTGGACCAAGGAGTGTTTTCTGGCCCTCGGTCCCAACCTCATATTCTTCCAGGATCCCGAAGATCTCAATCAGGCATCGCCTGAGATACTCCACAATGAGTTCCAAGAAACCAGGCAGCTGTGGGAGAGTGAATAAGTCTGTCAGCCGTGTTCTTAGACAGCAATACCCTAGTCCCATCTACGAATTGGCAGTTTAGTTTGGGAGTATCACCTACAGTGACAACTTGTTAAATTTAATCTCATGGACTAGCCATACACAGTGTGTTCATGATGGTAATAGAGGGCAAAGTTGGCCTAGGCTGGGACACATTCAAGGGGAAATTAAAATGTTATAAAACATATAGTATAAACCTATTCCAGATGAACCATCCTTTATGTAACCTTGAACAAACTACTTAGTTGGTAAAAACCACCGGAAGTGAAGCCCCCAGGTGTGAACTATGGTCTTGGTTTAAAGCCCACCTGAGACAAAGTAAAAGAGGCCACTGTACTGTCGTCATACAACAGGATGTTTATGGTGTCCAGGGCCCAAGTACTCTCAGCCAGCAAGCCCGACTTCAAAGACATCATTACCCGCCAGGCCTCTGGTGTACCTGCAAGGTCAGAGATCACAGCAGTTATAGCCAGTTCTACCACTTTGCTCTGAAGTAACCAGAATGATCAAACACACTCTGAGTCTTTTAATGAGCAATTGGCTAATCTCACTCTGCCGATTTAATTCTAACCTCTTTTTTTAGCGACTGCTGCCCCCTTAAGGCGAATTTTAAGCAAGGCAGCGAAGTACCATGCCCAAACACACATTTATTTTCCTCTACTTTTACACTGCCCAATCACTCATAACTTCTCACAGATTTCTCCTCACCTGGCAGCCCCTTCAGTGAGGTAAGCGAAATTAGCAAAACCTTCCCTCAACACAAGTAAAGCCAGTCCTGTATCCCTCTAATATTACAGGGAGAACAGTAATACTGAACAGCACAGTGTCCCTACAGAATAATGTTACTAGCACGGTGATGTTTGCAGCTACATAGACACCAGATTTCAAGTGATCATGACCAAACAGTGAAGGGGGAGAGTGCACAGCAAGTTGCATTCCTTTGCAGCTACAGCCACAGCTGGGACTTTAAATTTGACCCAAGAAGTAGGGAACACTTCTGTGGCACTTAAAGCACCAGTGTGACTCTTTGTCACAATATAGTATCTTCCACAGAGAGACATTTACCAATATCCTTGGAGGTGATCCTGCGCCGAGGCTTCAGCTGGGGCTGGGTAACCTCCACGGAACCAGGGGGGAAGCTGACCTCCCGGTGGATGGTTTGGAGGCCCTGGCCAGGAAGTCCCCCACTCTGAGAGCATGGAATGGATCCAGGAACCCCCGGCTTGGGCATCTTCATGGAGGGCATGTAGTGCGCTTTGTTGGGGGACATAGAACCACCAATGGACCGGGGGAAGGGTGCTGGACTTGGGGCACGAGAGATGTGGTTGGGCATTGCTGGAGGTGACTGGTAGGAGGATGGGGGCTGCCGGCTGGGCATTGTTGGCATAGGGCTGGAAGAAGAGGAAGAGGAGGATGAGGAAGGTGGTGGGTATGGGGATTGACGCTGACCGGGATGAGCAGGCCACTGACCATCTTGGCCTGACCTTGCCTCAGGGTCATCTGCTCTGCTCATGGAAGGATAAGGGGCACCGTGAACCTGCCTGCCTGGGTAAGGATAGCCCATATCAGTCCTAGGGTGCCACATGCCCCCTTGGGGTCCTCCAGTGGGAGCAGCAGCAGAGGAGGGGAGAGGACCTCCACTCATCATGCTGTGCTGGGGAGGTCCTTGACTGGAAGGAGCCATGCGGTCTCGGCCATACGGGTAAGGGAACTGGCCCTGCATGGCTCTGCTGCGATCTGGGTATCCAGGGCCACCATACTGGCCATACATGTCAGGCTGCTGGCCAGCGCCATACTGCATGCCGTAAGCCTCACTCTCATGCCGCTTGGATGGCGGGCCATAGATGCCCTCCACTGGCCGTTTGTAGCCCTGAGAGGAAAGATCATGAAGTTCAATTGATAGGCACTGCTTCAACAGAAACATGCAGGAAAAAAAGCAGGGAAATGCAATTACAAGGTGTGAGCAGAGAGTGCTGAAAACCTGAATTGAGCAGCTCAAACAGTGTAGCTAAATAGATAATACATTGGTAAACATATTGCCACAAAGTCCAGTAGCACTGAATTTGTCAATAACTCAACATCGTTATCAGTCTGGCTATAATTTTCTAATGTCATAATGCTATTAGAGTACTGAATGGGACTCACCTGCTGCTGAGGGTACATTCCATGTGCACCATATGGCATGCCATGAGGATACTGCTGGCCATAACCATCATGACCATGTCTATGGCAGAGCACAAAGACAATTAAACACAGATACACACACACATAACCAATCCTGACTTTCACTCTCCACAATAGTGTCCTTACCTTTGATGGGAAGGGTATCGATTGACAGGGTACATGCTTGGATCACTGTTGGAAGGAACCATGTTGTTCTGACCCCCAGGTGGTGCCATTCCTCCTTCCAGCCCCATTACATGGTCTGGCCTGCTAAGACAAAGATCATACACATAAATAGAAAATCAGAAAAAAAAAAAAAATCAGAAATAACTAATTTTACTCTCGGCTGCCTCCTCATACCCAAGCCTAATGAGATATGATGTGGACGAACCTGCGTTCAAAGCCAGGACTGTAGGGGTACTGTGGTCGAGGGCCCATTCCCAAGCCAGATGGAGGTCCACGCGGGTACATATCCTGCATACCGCTGCTGGGCATCTGCCCTGGCATGAAAGGCTCAGTGCCACCTGTGTGTCAAAGAACAAACTTATCCATCATCTTTTACTTCCATCAATGAAATAACAACAAGCCATGAATCAAACTAGATTCTACATATAACAAACTCAAAGAGCTTGGTACTTGAGAAAGTTTATGAATCTGGTATGTTCAGTTGGTGGAATGAATCAATTATGTGGCTAATTTAGGCTCTAGAAATTACTTACACAACTCCTGGCACAAATGTATTCAATTCATAAAATGCATGTTTTTCCTCAGTATATCAGGATGACTGTGGACTATGAGCTAAAGCCACTAGGGGGCAGCGTTGCCTACGAGATGGTGCAAGTAACAGACTTGTTGTTCAAAAAAGCCACGCCATTCTACAGCAATGACTTTCCTTTGCAAATATGAAATTTAGTGATATTAAACGACAGTTTTACATGTTGTCTATTTGTTCACAGTACTCTGCTGTTTGACTGAATGATTTGAGTGCTTTACCTCGTATATAATACATTAACATAGCAATTATTCCCACAAAAGCTCAGCAGATAACTGCCAACTACGAAAGGCAATCTGTTAGTTAAGTGTTTGATGGCAGGTAAGTCATAATTTTCCACAAAGGTAACTGAAATTTTGCATAGATCACCAAACTAATAAGGCCAACAAAAAGAAAGGCCTTAAAAAGAAGGAAAAGAATTAAATGTGAATGCACTATATAATGCAGTCACCTGAAATCTAAAGAAATCTAAAAAAGTACTCATCAGTCCATGTGGACAGTTGTTTTAATCCTAGGTATAAAGCCCAGTAGTGGGTATATGCTGAACGTGTATAATATAATGAAATATATTATTATAACAGTACTTGTAGTGGAAGTTGTTCGCTGTGCATTTTACGAACTGTAGGAGAATCACATTAACATTTCCCTTTTTTCCTGGGACCACACATTCTGTTTTTTGTAAACATGACTCACCCTTCCTGGGGGGTCCATAGTGATCTTTGTTGGCATCATACTGCATTCTGATATTGGCATCACCAGCTGTGCCCTGCTGGTATGGAGCCCCAGGAGGCATGGTGCCACGTTTGTGGAAGGCAGGATCACTGCCCTCTGAGAAAGGGTCAGCCAAACTGACACCACTGTTCCTGCACAGAAGTTAGACAGTGTAAATGTATACATACACAATTAAAAAATACAAACACACAAAGTATAATAGCAGCCACACAAAAGGCCAGACTCACAATTAAACACCAGTTTGTTATTATTATTAGTAGTAGTAGTAGTAGTAGTAGTATCTTACCTGGCTCCTTGCTGAGGAGTGATTTGTCCATGGGGTGTGGTGGCTGGGGTGGGTGGCTTCAGGTCTGGTGGCATTTCTGTCATGGAGCTGCTGCCTGTTGACTGGGGCGTCTGGGGGCCCTGAAGTGACCCAGAGTTAGCTGTGGGAAAGAGAGAGAGAGAGAGAGATAGAGAGGGGGATGCACTGATGAGAGAATGTGTATGTGAGAGAGAACAAAACGGGGTTTTGAAGCTGAGAGGACCAGTGCTTTTTACAGTGAAATCACAGAGCAAGCACAAGAGCTCTTCAAAGTGAAGAGACAATTCCACAGGAAAGAACAGAGAAGACAAATGTAGGAGTCTCAGCACATGAAGGCTACTACAGCTCATAGAGAGTGCCCCTGCATTTCATCAAAACAACCTATGACAGTGATGATGGCCATTTGACCAAACATTTGCTGTGGCTATTTACCTTTGCAGCATGGCACTGTTGGAACATGAGGAACAGGCATTTTTATAATCTTGGTCTCAGTGTTGACTAATTTCCTTTATACGGATACACTGTGCAGTTTATAGTAATTGTCCACCATCAAAACAACTCAAAAATAAGTCAACTGAAGCCCTGTGTTATTACATAATTGTCAAATCTAAAAGAGCTATTAGAAACTAAGTAACTAAGACCGTCAAGTCGATCTAATAAGGATAAATGTGTTCAATCTAATAACCTGGGACTGTACACCCATACTTCAATAACATGAATAATGAAGTCTCAACAAAACGCATGGTCTGAAAATGACTTTTTTAAATGAAATTTAACATAACTGGTGAAGTTATGCATTCTGTTTATATCACTGTATAAATCTTGAGAGAAACCCCACACAAAAAAACAAAAAAAAAAAACCAAACAAACTTAAATTTAATCAACTTAAATTTCCCTCTTATACCAAAGTAAAGCAATTCCAGTGGAAGTGAACGGGAGCAGCTCTGAAATCCATGACTATATATTTTTTAATCATATCACCCTTTATTGCCTTGGTTGTCCTCCATCACTTTGATAAATCTGATCTCTTTGCATGCAATACCCTCATTGTTTTAGGAGACCAGTGAATCTTCCAGTGTTAAAACTAAAACATCAAAACTCTTTGTTTACACAGCAGCACAGAAGAAACCCAAGACAAAACATTCATATATTACTTGTCAACCCCCCCCCCCCCCCCCCCCCCCCAAGTAACACAACTTGCATCAGCAATCATTCTGACTAACATAAAGCTAATCAAAAACGGGAAGGGAAAAAAAAAAACTGTGAAGTTGTGAATGAGTTTTTGTTTGTATGGAACGGTGGAGCGAGTGGAAGAGAATGTCAGTTTTTCAATAGGAATATTTCCTGGTCTGCTACCAGCTGCCACAAACGTGTTTTAAATTCCAATAGTAAACAATGCAGGGGGGTTATGGGAGGGCAGCCTCTGGCTGGCTCTGTCTTCCTGGCTGTGAACTCCAGTGACCTCACTCCCATATTCACACAGAGGAAGAAGGGGGAAAAAAATGTGCTGGCTCACTGGTCGGCTGTGCACCAGCAGGTCAGACAGAGGTCACTTTTGTTTATATCCCACACTCCTCCCCCCATTAATCTTCTCCAGGGGAATCCCCAACCCCCACCCCTTGCGGCTTGACAGCTCTTCCTCTCTCTCTCTCTCTCTCTGACATAACCAGCCATCAGCCGGAGAGGGAGGAGGAGGAGGGGGGAGGGGGGTTGGTGGTGGTGGTGGTGAGGTGGGGGGTGGGGAATCCCTCAGCTGGCCGCTTGACAGCTCTCTCTCCCCCTCTCTCTCATTCATTCCCCCTTTGCTGCCTCCTCCTCCTTTCTCTCCCTCTCGCTCAGCATGACACAATCACCTGTCAGATATTTATAGCCAGAGGCACGGGCAATGTTGAGTGAGTTTACAGGCTGATGAGTGAAGGATGCAGTATTATTGAGTCTCTTGGAGCTTGACTATCCAGAGAAAAGATCTTCTCTAGTCCGGTATGTAGACGTTTGCCACCTGATAAGTTTCTAGTACAATTAACATCTACCTCCTCTGATTCACACTGTGGCCAGCGGTTCAAAAGCTATAATGGACAAGTGTAAAAGACATGTCGGGGACGTGACACGCCTATTCAAAATTTAAAGACCTCTGTTTAGAGGATTCTGAAACGAGCAAACGCTCACAAGCAATTCTGAATTCAGAAATCCACGCGGCCCGCGCGGGATCGGAGAATTTTTCTGCCTAACCACTTCTATCTCCGATATTTCCCATCAATTCCCAAACACAGAATTCCCTTTCTTAGGAGGCTGAACGGTCACGAAAATGAGGTTAAAATGAATACGGAGGCTTCTTAAGAGATTGCTCACCGGGTGATGGCGGTTGGACCTTGGCCTGTTGCGGCTGCTGTTTCTTGCCATCTCCCATGATGAAGGCATCGGGCGGAGGCTCTTCTCCACGCTCCACCTTGCACTCATAGGCAAACAGATATTGGATGTACTGTTTCTTCAGAGAGCTGGCTGAGCTGCTGGACGTACCCACATTCAAATGAGTGGACAGCTCCCTCCATTTCTTATTTTTGTTCACCTGAACAAGAGAGGGACACAGCGTCAAAGCACTACAGGACACACAAAACGGTAGCATTAAAACGAGTACAACCTACTTACACATGCTGACAGCATAATTATCGAATTATTTATATTTAGTTTATGAGCTCTGTAAATACGCTCACAGTACAAACAAAATTACAATGTTTAAGAGCAAATTGTTATTTATACTACGACTAAAATGAGCTCTCAGAAGTGATCTACAAAACAGAATGCACTCTTGTTGCTTTACTTTACAAGGGCCAAAAAAAAAAGTTTCAACGTTGGTGTCTCTGCAGCTTAGAGCAGTAGCTCTCTACTCCATAAATATAAACTCCCGAGACAGCAAATGTTTGCACCAGCCAAGCCATATCAGACCTGATTCACCTTTGGCTTCTTCTGGAACCAGAAATACTAGTACTAACACATTAACTAAAATACACTGTCTAGCCTCTAACCTCAAGACCTGAGATGAGAAACACAGTGTAAGAGGTGAAAAGCTAAGGTCCGCGGGCGGAAGGTCATAAGTTCTAATTCCCAGAAATCAACTCTGTGCTACAGAGGGGCTGGTTAAAATTCTCTCTGTGTCGGTGATGCGCCCGTAGCTCCAGGACGGCGTCTGTGAGACTAACCGTTCGCTTGGACCTTGGACACAGGTGTCTCTCACAGGATACAACAGACTTAGATTTGTTGAAAACAGCGGCAAAAAAAAAAAAAAAAAAAAAAAAGACAGACTTCGCTCAAGCCCATCTCTTGAGAAAGCATTTCTTGCAAAAAAAAAAAAAAAGTCCCTCACTCACCATGGCCAAGCCTCCAATTTCACGCACGCACAGGTAGAGGCGACAAAGGTCCAGGGGCTTCTTGCCCACTGCAGGCAGGTTGGGCACAGGTGTGCCCCTCTCCTCCATAAAGGCCAGATAACGGTCCACCCAGGCCCTCCTTTCAGGCTCACAGCCCATCTCATATAGCCTCGTGATCTTCTCATTGGTCATGGTGGCTGAGCTGTGCTTCTGCAGAGCAGGGGGGGGCGGTTAATAAGCAAAAAGTGAGAAACACAAGCTAACGCTGCCGGTGCTAACACAGACACTGAAACGACACAGAACTGTCCAGAAGGAAAAGCACTTTGTTTCAAGGAAAGAGTGGGAGAAGAACGTCCACATTGCATTGCATTGTATGAAGGTACCATGTTTCAATATGACATAAAACCGTAGATTGGAAACATTAAGATCCGCTGACGACCCCCCCCCCCCCCCCCCCCCCCAACCCCCCAGTCAGTTTGTGTCACACCAGGGCACCTTATAGCACAGTGAAATGTGGTAAGTTAATGTCTTTATAGACATTAGACAGAGAAAGATCCTCTCTGGAACAAGAGACACCTCCCAATATGACTCTCACTGCGGACTTTCTCATTAACACCTCATTCTTGAAGTTAGTAACAGATATAACATACCAGTTCATTTCCCCCAAAAAACGGGTGAACAACTCACTTAAAAGGACTTTACAGGATTTAGATGAGATTAGGAAGTAAAATTGATTGTCAATCGCAAAACGAGTTGTGTTAGCATGCTAGCATGCTTAGTTCCCCCATTCAAATGGGATGGCGTGATTGTCGTGAGCGATAGTCATGGCTTCGTATGAGGAGAGAAAAGGTAACATTTTCACATCGGGAGCAGAGAGAAAACTTGTTTGCTGCAAGGTCGTGTGCTGCTCCTTGTGCTATCAAGCGTCTTAATGAGAAAGTCTCATACAAAAAGAAAGAAAAAAAAAAACAACAAAACACCACATCACTTACATTCAATACAAACAAAAACATCCACATAGAATTAAATGATAAAAAAATTACAAAACATTTCAAGTGAACAAGTTAGCTGAATTAGGCGGGAAAAATACCCTCCTGAGAACAATCACAAAAAAAGAAAAAAAAAAAAGAAAAAAAAAAAAAAAAAGAAAGATAAGAACACACGATATAGGAGAGAAGGTGGAGAGTGCTTGTGGCACTTACAGGGCTGCTGGGGTTCTTTGGCCAGGCAGGACTGCTAATGCTATCGCTGTCATCCCCCTGATAAGAGGACAGACTAGCAGGGCTGGGGGACAAAGGGGAGGGGGTGGGGGGCTGGGACATAGACTGAGAGCTGTAGCTGTCCTGTGACAGAGAATAAAAAGGGGACAAAAGGACAAACACACACACACACACACGTGCACGCACACACACACACACACACACACACACACAAACACACACACACAAACCAGGGCCACATAGTGAGCGATTTGGCTGCAATGATGTAGGATTTTAGCTGTTCTTTATCCTTTATTGCGTTTTCTCTCTCTCTCTCTCTCGCACACAAACACAGAAAACCATTCGTTCAAATACACGCACACAAGCTGAAAAAAAAAAAAGCTGTGTTCTAAGACCTCCTGTGTCTGATATGAGCATGGAACAACCTCCAGCTTAGCGTGCATGGATCCTAAACAGCAGCCTGTCTGAGCCAGTCAACGCAACCTTGAATCAAGCTGATAATAAAAACAGAATTCACTATCTCTAAGGGCACTGCTAAGAATTTTAAGGAAGCTCCACAATCATATTTCATATAGATTTGACTCTTTGGGAGACAAAAAAAAAAGATACAAAATCGCACTGCTTTTGTGTAGGATCCACACATAGCTAAATAAATTATGAGAGAGGATGAGCAGATAAAAACAACAATAATGACAACAGGTGAACAGAGCCATCCAGGCGAGACAGGCACTAGCCAGCATGCAGTGTGTGTGTGTGTGTGTGTGTGTGTGTGTGTGTGTGTGTGTGTGTGTATGGCAGACAGCCAGACAGGTCCAGTGTGCCCGAGCTGAGAGGAGATTACAGCATTTTTTCCCCGAGAACTTTTCTTTTTTTTTTTTTTTCCCAGGCAAAACATTAAGCCATGCTACTGCGCCTGGCTGTTGCCATGACAACGCAAGCACAGGGGTGGAAAGTACAGGAACGATCGTTAAGTGACAAAGAGAATGAAAGCACAAAAAAAAAAAAAAGAAAAAATTCTTTAAGGCAAAAAACACACAAAACACACACACACACACACACAAAAAAAACAAAAAACAGCAACAAAAAACCTCAACTGAAAGGAGCCTTACACCCACTCTGATCAGTTCACTCTTCAACAGTTCGGTAATGAAGTGCATACCAACAGACACACAAGAAAGCCCAACAATTCTTACAACTATCTGGAAGAGAAGGCACGGAAAAAAAAAAAAAAAAAACCTCCGCTAAAGAGACTTGAAATAAGCAAGCAAAAAGTAAGAAAACAAACAACAACGTCAACAACAACAAAAGAAAGTAAAAACAAAATTACAAAAAAAAAAAAAAAAACAGCAGACAGGAACTTGCGTCTAGAGCATCGGGAATAGTAACTAGTTCTAAAAAAAAAAAAAAAAAAAACAAAAAAAAAAACACGCAGTTGTTTTCACACTGTGTCATATCTGCATCACTCAAACGAGACGCTGCGAGAAAGTAGGCACTGAAGAGGTGGATAATGAGCAGAATAACTTGTTGAAAAGAAAGAAATCCTTTACTGTTTGCTGTTGACAAACCATGACTCTCATACATCTCATTTCTCTGTGCGAACTCCCGGCTGTTGATCAATGCGTGTTCAAAACAGCAAAATCCTTTACTTATTTACTGAGCGTCTCTGTACCTCATGACTAGATTCAGGGAGCCATAGAGATTTCATTAATTTGTTATAAGTGAATTATCGGTATTGAAGAACCACTAATAGAGAGTCTATAACTTTGTCAATCTTCTAAAACAGAGTTTTAAATTTATTATTGAACAGCTCATCTGTGGAGTAAGTACAATCTATAAGACTAGAACAAATCTACGCAATAGTGTTAGTATCTGTGCTTAGATATAGAAGTATTAGACGGCTTATGATGGTCACAGACAGCGCCAGAAGCTTATCCATCACCTGGCAGACGGTGGTGAGGGCTTTTTTCGGGAGGGTTTGCCCGTGGGCGCCGCGTCTCAAGCATTAGTATCAACTCTGAGCACATGCTTCAGTACAGGCCCACACATGCTCAACAAAACAGTTGACAGAAAGAAAGAGCGAGAGAGAGAGAGAGAGAGAGAGAGAGAGAGGAAGAAAGAAAGCGCATGAAAGAGAGTAAGCTCATACCTTGGGTTTGGGTGGTTCTGTGCTGGTCATGCCCCCTTCCTCTTTGTGGTCTGCCCGCAGCTTGGGGTCAGCGGACACCATGCCATCTCCTGCCATCACCATGGGTCCTAAAACAGAGACCAGACAAACTATAGACTTCTCCTCTCCTCTCTTTTCTCTCATAACGCAGTTAAAAAATAAAATCACAGCGCCTTAGTTTTCCTATTGCATAAAATTACAGCTGTGCAGACTTCTCATTTGGTCAGAGTAACAGTGTTGGTAAAGGATTCTCTCTAGTTTACTGCTAGTAATACAAGAAACAGGAGATACACTCCAATTAGATACTGCGGTAGTGGGCGTGCCAGTGTCTGTGCTGACCTGAGGGTGGGGGGTTGTAGGGCGGGCCCTGGGGGGTCATTCTGCCCGAAGTGCTGCCAGGTGGCTGGTTGTAGGGTCCAGCAGGACCCATCCCGCCCATGGGGGGTGCAGGGTATCCACCCTGTCTGTGAAACACAAAGTAAGAAAACCGAGTTCAACATCCAGTGAAGCTTTTCGCGTTCAAATTGAACGACAACGCTGCTTGCATCCTTCTCGCAGGGCCTCTTCACCGTAGCATCCTAATAAGCAGTTAGTGCATTTTTCAAGCGTTCAGGACTTTCGTTTAAGCACAGGGAAAAAAAAAAAAACACGTTGAGAGGAAAATGTTAACACAGGAAAAATAAATCAGTGTAATTATACTGACAATCATTGGGGAATTTTTTAATTTTTTTTAAGTCATCCAAAAAAACAAACTCACCTAAAATAAACATATGTACTGCATAAATTTTGTTGATTTTGAATAGCGTTAAAACGAAAAGGACGAAGCCAACCAAAACAGAGCTGGAGCTTGGATTGGCTCCTCCTGCCAAATCTTCATGCATCAAACGCTTTTTTTTTTTTTTTTTTACATGGAGACAGACTCCAGCAGAATCCCTGACATTTATTCTTATTTGTCGTGTAAATGGACTCACTATGGGGCTGGAAAATAAATTATGGGCTGTAGAATTTGGCCTTAAGCTTCTACTTTTTCTTCCTCATTTCCTTTTGATATATGAAATATACATGTTTAATTTTGCCTTTGTACCCAGAGGCAAGATAAGTTATCCGTGAAACATTTTCCAGGCCGATGTGGTTAATTATTTCATTATTAGTTTTTCGACAGCAAAAGCAGTGAAGAAGAAGTCAGTTGGAATAGTGAGACAGGAAGTTGTTAAGTGTCACTCAATGACAAATACTCAAATACAAATCCTTTTTTATAGTCGGTTTCCCCATACAAACCAGTGTCAGGCTGAGGCATGCAGCTACAGACATGAAAGTGATGATGACCAGAGTGTGGTAGCTTTGCATCTCAACAAGCAGTGTGAGCAGGTCTGTGTGTGTGTGCGTGTGCGTGTGTGTGTATCTGTATCCATGTGAGAGAGTGAGAAGCTTGTCAAGGTCAAATGGCCCAAACAGTTAATGCAAGCAGGCAGGTATCAGGTTAGCGCAAACCGCTACACCTACCCATACTGCTCCGCCTGTGGGTGTGGTGGCCCCGGAGGCACCTGCCCGCTGCTGTAAGGGGGATGATGAGGGTGAGGGGTAGGGTAGGGGGTGGTTCGTCCCCCTGGCCCAGACAGGCCAGGGTACACAGGAGACCTGGCAAAGGGAGGCCTGGAGTAATAGAAGGAGGGACGGGAGGGGGGGGGGGGGGGGCGATGATGAAAAAACAGCCTCTTTGGTTGAGCTCCTATTCATTTGAACCAGAAGAGCATTAATGAGAAGAACTACAAATGAAAAAAAAGATGCTTGTTTCCCCAATTCCACTCTTCAGGTACTCAGGGTATATTTTGACAGGGTCACAGTCATCTGATTTATATAGCAAACCAACTGTCTAGCTTTTGAGAGGAAGACTCAGATGTGTTTATTTAGGGATAGTACAAATATGACACAGCAGGAGAAGTACCCAAAGAGCAGTTTGGGGGGGGAAAAAAATAAATAAATAAAAAAAACATAGTTTGAGGCTCAAGTGACAGATGGAAAAATAAATTGACAAAAAAAAACAAAAAAAACCCCAAAGACTCTAAATACCTAACGGTGGATTCCTCTCTTACCTGCCCTGTCCAGACGCGGTGGGGGTCTGTGAGGCCGCCGAAGTGCTGTCGTGGGGTTTACGTCCGACGTTGGGTGGCGGGGGGCCCATTCCCGGGCCGGCCGTCTGAGGCATGCTGGGAGAAGTGGGCGCCACGCTGCCGGACCCTGCAGGATACTGACGGCTACCTGCCGCCTGGCCTGGCCCTCTCCCCGCAGGCATGGAGCCACAGGGCTGCCCGGGGCCCTGCCCATGCATCGGGCCACTGGCATTCATGCCCAGGCTGTTTCCCATGCCCGGCCCAGGGCCGCTATAGTTAGCACTGGGTGCTCCACCATAATTGGGTGGTCGGGGGTAGTTACCTATAGACAAATAAAGAGGACAGAACTTATCAGAGAAAGAAATATCAGAGGAAATGTTGATGGTAATGAGACAAAAAAAAAAAAAAAAAAAAAAAAATTTAAAACTTGCATTATAGAAACTGATTTCTTTCCCCTCAAAGTAAAATGAAACTGTTTCTTGCCCTGAGGCACTTTGAGAATTGGAAATTCTAATGAAAGAAGATGGCGAGAGAGAGAGAGAGAGAGAGAGAGGGAAAAAAAAAAACATACCAGACTAAGCCTTAGTGCAACACAACAATTTCTCTCCGAGAAAATAACATTGTGATCATGAAACGAGAGAGAAAGCAGTAACATTTAAGAGAGAGAGAGAGGGGGTTGGAGAGAGAGAGAGAAAGAGAAAGAGAAAGAGAAAGAGAAAGAGAGAGAGAGAGAGTCAGGAGATCATTAGGACATTCTCACTGATCCTCTGAGGGAGGAAGTCAGCTTGGGAAGGGGGAAAATAAATAAATAAATTAAAAAAAAAAAAAAAAAAAAAAACAGCGGATCAACCCTCCCACCCCCTCAGACCCTAAATTACACGCAAAGACACAGCTGGATGAGAGGCGCTCTGTGGGAGAAGAAGCTGGAGTTGGGAGAAGAGGGGCTCTTTGTCAGCAGGTTTAAGCTCTGAAATGATATTCCACATGACTAGAAAATGCTTCTGTGAAACTGAGGTTCAGGCGCAGTCGTCAGAGGCTGGAATGATCTTCAAAAAAGTGCGCCCGTTCCTCGATGGGGTACACAGCTCTAGCCGTTCCGACCTGTCGAGATTTCTCTAAATAAGACGTTGACCAAATTCCGCCAAAACCTTTCTGGGTCGGGTCAAATGTCACGTTTTTTGCACTTTTTTTTTTTTGCATTAGAGATGATACGTAGAAGAATGAACTGGGAGCGGTTTTTTAGTTCTGGTTCAGTTTAAAAAAAAGTCAATAAAAAAAAAAGCTGCAACAAATAAGAGAACCGCATCGGAGCGACGCCAGTTCCCCGCAGAAAAACAAAAAGCACAGCATATTCCTCTCTTTGACATAGGAGACAAAAAAAAAATTAGAAAAAATCTCAAACTTGATGTCACAGATTCCAAAAATACGTGAACCAGGTCAAGGCGATGTCAGATGAGGGGAGAGAGCGAAAGAGTTTCTATTTTCCTCTCCTCCTTTTTTCCTGCAGTTGTTCTTGGTCCTCGCCCTCGACAGGCTTTTCTCGCCGCCGGGTGGGGGGGGGTTGTTTCGTGCTGGTGTCTAAACCCCCTTGCCTGAGTGAGGCTGTACCCCTGAAGCGCTGCCAATTATGTGGGAATACTCTGCCGTTTTCAGTTCATCGCTCCATGACAGCTCTTCTCTGAGCTGCGGATAATCCAAGAATTCCCCCCGAAGGAAGAAAGGGGGCGAGGGGGGGGGGGGGGGGGCATGGTGACACTGAACTATGAGATTTTAGGCCTTCAGAACCTCCAGCAAGACACAACTAAGCTCTCCCTCAAACCGTTATCAATACACATCTGGGTCAATATGCATCAAGCGTAAGAGCGCGGAATGACCTCCGCACGACCCGTTTAATGGAATTTATTTCAGAAGAAAAAAAGAATACGGACTGTCACTCAGAACCCTTGCGATGAGAAATTTGATAAACACGATTCCCCGCGCCCGCGTAGCTACAGACAACCTCCCGCAGGTCTTAGGAGTCAGGGTTTCCATGATGTTGCAACAGGTTTCTTGGGCACTATTCTGGGCCAAACTAAAGTTAGAGCTAATGCCAAGCACAACAGGGCTGGCAGATGGCTCTCTCCCCAGCTGGCCCAGAGAAGAGCACTCTCTTCATTGCTTCAAGTTTAAATTGCCGTTATATCACACGCGCTCCCGACAGATCGGTCCTGGGTTTTTCTCCTTTCAAGCAAAATACGCTGCTGCTTCCCATCGCCCCGTCAGTGCCTGACCGGCACTGCAGCTCAGCCATGCTCGGGTCTCTTATGTGGTGGCGGCAGGTTGTTCCACTTTTGTTCTGGTTTTGCCAGCTAGAGCCAGTAGTTAGTTAGGTGAAACAACGAGGTGGCCGAAACAATCAATCAGAGAGAGCGGGAAGGGACGCGGAAACATCCCAAAATAGATTATCTTCACGCTACCATCATTTCAGGATAAGCACCAGATGCTTCAAGCTACACACACACACACACACACACACACACAGCAACCAAGTTACTGAATCACTTTTATTCTCAGCTGTAACAACAGAGGAGATTAATGAGTACTTCAAGCTATGCTC
Source organism: Chanos chanos (assembly GCF_902362185.1). Classification (NCBI taxonomy): domain Eukaryota; kingdom Metazoa; phylum Chordata; class Actinopteri; order Gonorynchiformes; family Chanidae; genus Chanos; species Chanos chanos. Next base: position 8,933,380 of record NC_044498.1, read on the forward strand.
CATCCCAGGTCGGCCTCTTCCAGAACCGCTAATTAACACCAAACATCCCTTTCAAAAAAAAAAAAGAAAAAGAAAGAAAGAAAGAAAGAAAGAAGGAAGGAAGGAAAAGACAGAATGTTCAAATAAAATTTAAATAATGAGCCCGGCTGTTTCGCTGGAATTCTGGAGGGATGAGAAACTTCGGAACAGTTACTCTAACAAAGCAGTACAGATTCAGTACCTGAGGGGCCATACGGACCGCCCTGGGGTCCGTAAGAAGGGCCGCCCTGCTGATAAGGACCCATACTGTGGTGCATGGGGCCACCTGGGGAGGGGTGTGGGGACATGGGAGGTCCAGGTTGCTGGGGGCCAAACTGAGAGCCAGGGGCGTTCCTCTGCATGCTAGGTGGAAACCCTGCACAAACAGAACAACAGAAGAGAGAGAGTGAAGAGCTGAAGCACGGAAACTGACGAGGTAACGCGCACTCCCAAAAGGCACTTAAGCAAAGGAGGACCTCAACAATCATGCTAAAATGGACGGCCGTTTAAAAGGGCATTCTGAAGAACATTCTGGACAATTAAAATGCCATTTTGAAAGGCAGTGGAAGCTCTTTGCTAATGCCAAATCTAACAATCCTGCCAAATGAAAACACTAAAGTGTTATACAGAGCACACAAATGGATATTTAATGCGAAAAAGCAAATGGACCATCCCATGTTTCCATAGGTAAACATAGCGAAGGTGAAGAATTTTTTTTTTCCACTGCTCTCTGTATATAAAATACAGCCAAAGTTAATAAAAAAAAAAAAAAAAGAAAGAAAGAGAGAGAGAGAGCGAGAGAAGAAATATAGCACAGAAATGACACCGTTTTTTGGGTTTCCTCTGTGTTTGGCTTTAGCAATTCACCAGGCTTGTTCAGTTCTGTCTGCTGTTGTCTGGGGTAGCTGACTGGGCCAAAGTGAGTGTGAATACTGAGAGAGAGAGAGAAGGTGGGGGAAAAAATCTTTGCAATACACCGCCGCTATTAGCCACAGCCCCGAACACTGTGAAAATGCAGTGTGTTTTTCAAATCGCCTGGAAAATGCACGTAGTTGGGGGTGGGGGCGGTGGAAGGAGTGGGAACAAGAGAGAGAGAGAGAGAGAGAGAGAGACGCCGTGAACATAGTGCTAAAAGCAAACTGCCCATTAAACATTCGGGGATTCTGCAGACCCAGTCAGGGCTTTTAACGAGACGACAACAAAAGGCTGCAGATGACGACAGCTCTCCGGGCCCTGGACGCGCTAGGCGCCGACTTGCGAGATTAAACAGCGGTTTCACATGCGCGAGGCCCCCGCAAGCACCTGACCGATCGAGAAATCATTTTCGTTCGCGCAGGTGCGGATGTTTCCCTCGTTGAATTAATAAAGTTTTTTTTTTTGTCCCCATTGTTTGTGTAGAGTGGCTGTGAAACCGAGCGGCAGAGCACGTACGTTAGCAAGCAGCATTCTGTGCTCTGGTCTCCGGTGACAAGAGCGGTATATTAAGGCCAAAACGGATGACAATTTAGCAATTGGTACCAAAAGACAACAGACAATATTATTGCGGTTCAATGACAATTTGGAAAAAAAAAAGCACTTAGCCTGCGCAAAATGTATTAGCTTGTCGAAAAGCAGGAACAAGCAGTGTCATATATTATGTAACCTATAGGTCACTCAATAGTTTTTTGGCACTTGGTATTAGCCTTAGTAAATCAGACCACAGATATATAAATCACAAATAAAACACCGTTTTGCTGTTCTATATTTCACAGCTGTGTTTGTGTTTAGTGTAATATTGATGACATTCAGCAGAGCTCAAAAAACAAAATACAAAAAAGGGAGATTCTCCAAGCTGAGAGAAAAAGGGGGGGGGGGGGGGGTGTCGCAGGGCTGTTATTTACGTCCGTGGAGAAGGTGTTGTGACAGACAGAGAGCGGTCTCCATTTAACTGCAGCCCAGTGAAGCACATGGCAGAGCTGTAACAGGTGTTGATATGTCACACAAATGAGGCCATTTGTTTGAGGTGCCCACGGAAAAAAAAAAAAAAAAACGCAGAGGAGTAAGCAGGGGGAGAAGACAAATATTACAGACGTGATGAAATGAGGAAGGTTCACTCTGATGGACCATTAAAAAAGGGCTTTGCTACAGCCAGGTTATGATAGTTCTTTTGTGTGTGTGTGATGGCAAAATAATGTGGAGCGGAGTAAACTCACCCCTCTCCTGAGACATGGGTGACTGACTGAGGGTTGAATGGGATCCAACGTCAGACACGTTCCCTGGGGTCTGCGGAGCCATCTGTGTACCTGTGAGAACACACACCACACACACACACACACACACAGACACAAACAATGTGAAATGCTATACCACACTAATCGATATTTGGCTGAGTTATTTGATTAGCCCAGTGTCTGACCAGTCCTGTGGGAGGTGTTTTCAGCAAACTGACTCTTTCATTTACTTGTTCGTGTGTGTGTGTGTGTGTGTGTGTGTGTGTGTGTGTGTGTTTGCGTGTGCATGTGAACTGCACCCAAAATCACGCGTCAGTACTGGTCCAGAGTTGGGGTTTAATGGTTCTCCCAGTGGGGGTGAGGAGTCTGCATGTGCAGAGGGGTAAATGGTCTCCTGCAGACCTCGTTAGCAGTGCCGTTAACAGGGAGACAGAGCAAGCACGAGGGAAGGGGAAAAAAAAAAACAAAAAACTGCAGCTGGAGCCTCCACAAAGCCATCCACTGCCCAGCTATCAAACAAACCCGGCTAACAATGCAGCCTACTGTGGGAGAGTAATCGCGTTTAAGTGACTCCAAACTGCTAACAGAGTTTCCAAACTATTTTAATGACTGGGTGGTTTGTTTGTGAGTTCAGTCACAGTCCTTGCCCTGAAGCAGCAGTGGTATAAGCATGATGAACAAGCGGACGGGGAAAAGAGGAAAAAATTCAAGGTTGCAGGTTGTACTAATAGGTACTTCTGCTTGCCTTTCTGTCAAAGAAGACATCTATCGTAGCTTTCAGTAACAGTGAAAGTAAGCCATTGTTGAGGAAACATCAACAGTTTTGGATGGAGGGAAACATAATGATGTCCTATTAACAGAGACGCACACTGGTGGGTGCGACTTTTCCGACTTCTTTTACTGCGGAGGACACGGTTTGATGGCGGCGTGACTCAGTGTCCCTTTTGGGGTTAAAACAACTTCTCAAGTTTTACCAGTCTTTACTGGTGCACCAAACAGGAGAGAAATGTGTTAAGACAACACTCAGTGAAGCGAACTGAATTGTCCGTGTTAACTTTAACACACGCAACATACTTCAGCATACCTTTAAGTGGCTTTGCCAAAATTTCACATTTTCTAAGTTTATCCACTACGGAGAAGCATTGAACGTAGAGACGGGGGCTCATTACCTGGTACACTGGCAGGAGATATAGGTCCAGAACGTGACTGGTTGGAGCCGACGGGAGAGCCGACGGGAGAGGGTGACGGTCCACTGCGCAGGCCAGAGAGGCGGGGTGAGGCGTGGGGGGAGAAAGGCGATTGAGCTGGATTACTCTGCTCGCCCTGGCTGCTAGTAGAACCAGAGGCGCTAACCGCTGAGCTGAGACCAGCTTCGGTGCCCGTTGGCAGGTCGTCGATGGAGCCAGACAGGTCCTAAGACAGACACACACAAAAAAAAAAAAACCACAAGAGAGGTGTTAAGAAGGGAGTCCTGAGAGGTATGCCTCATTATGGGGAATTTTCTTTCTTCTTTTTTTAAACTTAGACACTAGCCCAAGCAGGAGGACTACAAGCCAAAACAATCCAACTGAGGTCATTTCGCTACATTTCAAACATTCATCAACAGCAGGTAATAAACCTTTTTCGCAACGATTTGACATGTTTGACATAATGTCTCATGTAGACAGAGCCTACAGTTAACCAAAGGGAGCTACAAGACTTCATTCAAGTTCAGGAAGCATTAACGTAATTAAAATAAGACCGCAGTAATCATCAGTCCAATGGAAACTAGTCTTTCCCTCCAACCAGCCAGAGTCTTCCCTCATAGCTGGTTCTGCTAGTATCTAAACCGCTGGAAAGCAATTCTGCACTGGCTTACTGATCAAGGCTTAACATGACCAAGAACAACTTCACACGTATACAGCCAGAAGTTGTGCTGCCAAAATAAAAGCGTTTCAGCCAATTCCTAACACGCAAATTTCACTGTCTCCAAAGGCTTTTGCCAGGAGGGAGACTGACTCCAAGGATATTCGGGTGCCACAGACTATGCAAACCGTGTTTCCAGATAGCTGGCAAACTAACGAGCCCAGCAGAGATGAGGTCACAAATGGCGGGAACAGAAGCCGACTTTCATCCTGAAGAGACCGACTTCCTGCGAAAGGGTTGTTTTTACAGGATAAGGGGGTGGGGGGTGTTGAAGAACCACTGTTTCTATTTATGACTGTCCACTCCGTCGCTCTTTCCATCGCTTTTGCGCAACTACTTATTCAGGGTTCTCACTCGGGGTACTACACACACCATGACTAAGAAAGCCATCAGAAAATCATTTTCTCCCCTGCATAAGCAGTCCCAAAAGACTGTGAAGACGTCGGCTACATCATTCTGGCACTGATGAGCCGTACGGACTGACATTCTCTGTTCTGCGTGATGACCTTTCTCCGTGTAACGCGAACACTGGTTTTCCAGGAGCGGGAATGAGGCTGATAATCCCCTGGGCATGTTTGGAAATTCCAAGGTCCAGGAGGGAGTATGATCTCAGTATGAACACAAAAGCCAAGGGTTAAGTGAAAGATTGTGTCTGTGACACATTGGCCTAATGGCTTAAAAAAAGTGGAACATGCCTCTGGACACATAGCATATTCAAATAGAAGGAGGTTAAAGACATGCTACTCCGCTATGGTCCATTTCATTTTCAGTGCTGGTTTTTACCAGATCAGTTTTCAATGAGAAAACCAGACAGCTTACTAATCACCAGAACATTTTCAGTCAATTTTAGGCTCAGCAACAGACGTTTGCCCATTACACCATTCAAAGCAATGTGGTTTTTCCGACGTTTTGTAAAGGCTAGTGAGGTTTGCATGGAACAACAATGAAGAGCGAAAACCTCTGTCGGTCAGTCCTATTAGAGGGACAGCAAAAACTCTAAATGAATGTTTTAAACCTTCACAAATTAACATTAAAAGTACATGTTAATGACATTGTGTATTTCTGAGTGTGTGATTAATTTTTAACCAATAAAGCTTTCAGTCCTTTCACTGAAAGGCATCGAAGGACCACTTAAAACCCACACCCATCTGCAAAGACTTTTGCTTGAATGATTTATGCCTCTAATTATTCAGATTCGTTAAGGATTCGTTAAGGTTCCAGCTTCCTTAATTGATGAACGTAATTATTCAGCCTCATTGGCCATTCAAGCTTTCACTCTCCCTTTCTCTCCCCTCTCCTCTGTGCCACATTTAAAAAGCAAGGAATAAATAAATGAATGTAGTCTCTCTCTCTCTCTCTCTGTGTGAACTGCTCCTCCAGCATAACCTCTTCTGTCTGCTGTTCTATCGTTCACTGAGGTGAATAATGTGACGCACTGCACGCTCATCCTTCATCATTGCATATGACAGACCGGCAGAGCCCCCACCCCCCCCACACCCCCTCCCTCCCAAGCCAATTAAAACACTGAGAAATAATCTGGGGGGGGGGGGGGGGGGGGGGGGGGAGCAACTGGGGGAGTAAAGCATTGCAGGCTCAATGCCTTTACTGCTCCTGTTTTCTCTCTCTCTGTCTCTCTCTGTCTCTCTCTGTCAGTCAGCAGGGCTGCGGACAGAAGACTGAGGAAGGGCATACAAACAGCACAGCTCATCACTCTGTGCGTAATTACGGCCAGACAATGCCCGACGGACAGAAACGATAAAGGTGGAAATCTTAACCATTACTTCTCCTTTGTTTTATGTTTTCACACCTCAAAATCAGTCACACAAGAGCCAGCCCATGAAATGTCCAATGCAATATGCTGAGTGATGTCACCATAAAAATAATAAAAAATACATGCCGCACAGACACACACGTATAGACAGACAGACAGATAGATAGACAGATAGACAGATAGATAGATAGATAGATAGATGTAAGTATGTGTGTGTTTGTGTGTGTGTGTGTGTGTGTGTGTGTGTGCGTGTGTGTGTGTGGTATTCTAAGAGTAGAAAATTGGTTGTAAACGCCCAAATGGTCTGAGGGTAATGCAATTTTTCTCTTCTACTTTAGAAGTCGGAATACGTTGGAATACCTCATGACGCTTTGGGCAAAATGAGTGAGAAGAATCAGCTCGGACTGCTGTTTCACTACTTGTAATAACCTCCATTTAAAACTGTTCGCAGAACTCAATGTTACTCCCTGTTTGAAAACAGGAGTAAAACAATCACACATTTCCAGCGTCCTATTCCAAGATAGTACTAACTTTATTTTACTCACTTTTATCTCGATTCCTGGCAATGACACTGAGATCTTTTACAAATACTGATTATTCTTCATAGTAGTCTGGCTCAGAACATGAGGATGCAGGATTTGGCACTCATAGCTTAAATATGCTACCTGACTAAAGGCTGTGTGTCACCTCAACAAATCGTTATCTGTGACGTGTTACTTTGAGTGCAGCTGTCCCATTTCTGACACTCTAGTTTAATGTCTATGGAAAGAGGCTTCAGTCTAACTTCGCTGTGGGAGTTGCTGTAAGGAGACATCAATAATAGCTTGTAAGTCTGGGCCTTGCCTGGATTTCTGTGAGTCAACAGGGAGGACAATGTGGAAATCAGCCAACGCAACAGGACCAACAGGAATAGCTCTGAGCCAATATTGTGTCGTGCGGACAAACACACACACACACACACACACACACACACACACACACACACACACGTTCCTGAGAGCCGTCAGAGAATTCCTCTCTCCCCTCCTGCTGAGAGGCCTGACAATCTGAGAAAAGCCTGACATATTAAGTTTGATGAGAGAGAGAGAGATTTCCCCAGACAATGAGAGCACAGCTTCAGCAAAGGGAGGGGGATTAGGGCAAGCTCACAAGAGGAGAGAACACTGCCTCTCTCTCTCTCTCCCTCCATCTCTCTGAAAACGGAGAGAATGATCACACACCACCTTCAAAGACTGCCTCCCCTCATCAGCTGTCACGTAGAGGAGTTTCACAATTGCACCACCACCTTAATATGACAGGAGAAACCTGGATCCAGTCAAAAGCGTGGAGAGGGAGAGGGTGCGTAGGAATAGGCAGCCGAGGACGGGCGACAGACGGAGGCCTGGGTAGTGAAACACGCTAAAGGATCAGATTATGACCTCTCCATCTGGCCCCACGGTGGGAGTGTTTGTGTGCGCGAGTGAGTGTGTGTGTGTGTGTGTGTGTGTGTGTGTGAGTGCCTGTGCAGGGAGAGGCAGATGAATGAAGCTCCCTCCCTTTCAAACGGTGCACGGCTACAAAGCAGCCGGGTGAGAGGAGAGAAAGAAAGAGAGATGAAAAACAAAAGATGCAGGAGCTTGTGCCGCATGGTAATGAGCTAGGCTTCTCCCATGAGAAAGGCGTGTGTATGTGTCTCTCCACTCTTACTGTGTGTGTGTGTGTGTGTGTGTGTGTGTGTGTGTGTCTGCGTTTGTGTGTCAGAACGCAGGCTGACAGAGGTGAACTTTGCTTCTCAAGAATATCCAACAAGGAGAAAAAGAATTCACTGGCACAGAGCAGTTACCTGTCAGAGTACGGCACCAGTAATTCTGGGAACACAGTGGGTCTTAAGAAGACAGCAGGACAGAGAGAGAGAGAGAGAGAGAGAGAGAGAGAGAGAGAGAGAGAATGCTTCAAGTCCTTCAGGCCTCCTGTCTCCTTGTCACGTATGAGCCCATCAAAGTCATCATCAAAGGGCAGCATCAAAGTGTGAGTCATATTCATGCCATTCTAACACACAGCACACACACAAACACATGCACACAGTCTTCCTCTCGCACACGTCCATAAGCATACTCGTCCTCACACAGATTCACAAAACTGTCACTAGCTGTCACGAACACTTATGGCCCATTAAATATTAAGCATCAGCGGTGTCTCTCTTTTTTTTTTTTTTTCTTTCTTTCTTTCCTTTTATTTTCCCCTGTTGCGGTTGATGTCGGCGGTTCAGACGTCGCGTGTTATGGAGGAGAAACGTCCGCCGAGAGATCTGTTATCTCAGCAGGTGGCACAACACAGCCAATCAAACGATGGCACCTCACCCGTTGTGTGTGTGTGTGTGTTCCTGATTCCCAAGCCACCGAAGCGACATCTTACGGTTAACCCAAACACAACCGATGACATCATCTGAGAGGGGACAGCCTAAGACTTGGAACGTGGATGACAGAGACCGCGGGGGTATAAACATCTTGCGTTTTCAAATCATCCCTGGTATTTTGGGGAGTACCAACCACTTCAAAAAAAAAATGTTTTATTTATCACAATGTTGCGGTTGTAGACTTTCACTTCGCGCCACAGGAACTGTATGAAGGGAGTATGATATTCGCTTGTGCAATCAAGAACAAAGAAGAGAGAGATGGAGAGAGAGAGAGAGAGAGAGAGAGAGGGTGGGAGAATTTAAAAAAAAAAAAAAAAAAGGCAACAGAGAAATTTGGGATGTGTCCAAGACTTTCATTATCTTTGATGTCGACCATGAAAAAAGCGTAATTAAGGCACTTTAATTGCCTTCTCTCGGCCTCCTAATGCAGCTAATCAATGAGAAAGGGGAGCGGCAGGTAGGCAGTCTGAGAGATGGCCCAACGCTGTGGGGCCAATCCCACTCTGCTCTCTCTACTCTGTCTCTCCGTCTCTGCCGCCTTTGTCTGGTGTCTTGGTAACGGTCGCCGCCAGTCTGGTTACCGGGGCAGGCGTGTACGGGATGCCTCCATCCCGTTCCCTTTCCTCAAATTGAAGGTCTAGACGGCATGTGTACCCCTAAGACATCGAATGCTTACCCCACCCCAATATCTAACGACAACAGTAAATAAATGAATAAATGAGTGAATGAATGAATATATAAAATGATCACCAGCCTATCTTTTTTTTTTTATCCTACAGGGCATCCAGCTAACACAAAAATCCCCAGAAAAAGTGCTTTTCAATTTTTCCCCAGTTGACAAAAAAAAAAAAAAACGCTATTGTTTGTGTTTTACTTCGCATAAAGTCAGTGAACATATTTACATTACTTCTTAGGTACAGTCTGAAGTCAGTGTTTCAAATGTTTCAATTGCTTACAGTCTGGTGAATATTATTCTACAATGAAACGGTATGCACACACACACACACACAGAGTCTCTTATGAAGTAAACCCTTCTGAATGGAATGGAGCGTTAGCTCCCTCAGTGCAGTGTTTGTTCTTTGTCTTGGTGATGCAGGAGTGTGGGGCAATGGAAGGAGGGAAGAAAAAAAGAAAAAAAAAAAAAAAAAACTAAAGAAAAGGATGACACCAACCACACTTCACCTCGAGTGCATCACTGTAGTACTGAATAAGAACGCGCCCGCTCTCCTCTGAGACTTTGAAATGGAAACCAAGAACACTTCAGCCACGAAAAGATGGAAGACGAGAGAGAGAGAAAGAGAGAGAGAAAGAGAGAGATAGAGAGAGAGAGAGAGAGAGACGAAAGAGGACAGAGCTGTAATTAGTTTTTGTGTGAAGTTGGAGTTGGATAAGGGGGTTATGGGTGGGGAAGGGGGCGCGAGGGGCCGGGGGGGGGGGGTGTTGGGTTAGGCACTCATGGTCTCAGAGGCACTGAAACTCATGAGCTTGTGACCCACTAATCTGATCTGTGTTAAAGGCAGACATTAATCTTTCATTTCCTGCAAAGTGGCAAGGGGCCCTGGGAGATAGACCGGGCATGTCGTGCCTCAGCATCTCATTGGCTTATTGGCTTAGTCCGCTGTCAGTCAGACTTTCCGAGGGCCCTTATTCGCTCTTCGGCATTCCAGGGCTGGAGCGTGCCAAGGTGACTGGAGTATGAAGGTTCCAGAGACAGTAAAAAGAACGAGCGTGTAGCCCGTTTAATATTTCCCCTGACGGTGGGGAAGAGGTCAGGGCTAGAGCTGTGTTTTTGTGGCTGGTTCAGATTCAATAGCCTTCTGACCACACAAGTCAATCTAACTTAAGTCGGTAATAGATTCCTTCATTGTTCCGGTTCAATACCAAAGGAACATAACTATAGTAAAAATGGGCGGAAAGACATCTAACTTATATATATATATATATACACACACACACACACATATATACATATATACACACACACACACACACATATATATATATATATATATATATATATATATATATATATATATATATAAATATAAGAACTGGTTTCTCAAAGCTTAGAAGCACAATAAAAATTAGACAAAAACGGATGGTGTCCCTGTCATCCAGCCTACGCCTGATATGAAAATTCCTTTATCAATGCTCAAACGGGCACCGATAAATTGTTAAATTAATGCCAACAAGATATATCCTCTCTACTTTTCAGACAAGGAACAGCATAAAATATCTCTTTAATTTCTCAAAATGAATGTACATCAAATTACTGCAGTGTCAACCTGACGTTTTTCATTTTCTACGGATACCCAATCTCAGCAATTAGCATGACTCAGTCGGATCATCGAAGCAAAACAAAGTCCAAAACAAAAGAAGGCAGCGATGTCTCCAGCCACACGCTGCTTACACGACTCCATATAACCCCAGACACAAACTGCCCGATCTATTAGTAGTCCACATAAACAAAACTCTTTCCTTTCACTAAACTATTACGAGTCAGTGTGACACACTGTAAAACACAGGTTTGTGTGTGTGTGTGTGTGTGCGTGTGTGCGTGTGTGTGCTTGTGTGTGGGGAAAGAGAATAAGCAAGATGGAACTAAAGCTTGATGAAAGACTTTGATGAAACAAAGAGAACAATTCCCTTAGATGTCAAGACCCAGAGACGCACAGGAGCATTAACATAGCTACGGCAAACTGGAACAGCACACTGTCTGGTGGCAGGCAGGGGCTGATTTGATGAGTTGTTGAGTAGTGGTGCTTGGCTCCCTGCAGTTGCTCAGAGAGAGAGAAATGCATACGCACGCACGCACGCACGCACGCACACACACACACACACACACACAGACACGCATGGCACCCGCGCTAGGGTCTCTATCCTATCTCTTCACACCCCCATGTACAGACAGCCCCTAAGGAGCCTCTACAGCCAATCGAGTTACAGCTGCCCATCCCCCCACCACGCCCCGTCAACCGTTCAGCCAATGGGCTGCCGGTCCTATGTGCTTCATCAGCAAAGCGTCCGCCCCCCTCTCGACGCTGCGCCCCCCCCCCCCCCCCCCCCCCCCTTCTTCCTCTCTCCCTCATTTTCCATCTCTCTCATGCTCGTTCTAATTATGGAGAATGAGCCGCAGAGCGCAGAGAGGGAGTCGAATCAAAGGAGTGACGGAGCGGGGGGAAGAAGAGAGAGAGAGAGAGAGGAGAAACGACAGATCGGAGGACAGAGGGAGGGAGGGAGTGAAGGAGGGAAGGGGTAGCGTGTGGGGGCCACATTGACAGGATGCAGATCAGCCTCCGGGGCTAGAGGATAAACAACGCTCCTTTCAAGCTCAGAGTAGATTAGAATGCAGCGCAGGGCTCTGTGTGTTTGTGTGTGTGTGTGTGTGTGTGTGTGTGTGTGTGTGTGAGGGCCAGTCGTGCCTGTTTCGCTGCAGCTGTGTTCTCATAGGAGAAAAGCCTCCTCCTCACCATCACAGTCTATGCACAGGGGAGAGGAGCAAATAAAAAAAAAAAGGCAGAAAGAGAGAGAGTGGAGGCAAAAAAAAAAAAAAAGAAAGTGAGAAAGACAGAAAGCCAAGGGAGGAGAGAATGGCAGCCAAAGTCAAAAGAGGGACAGAGAAAGAGAGAGAGAGAGAGAGAGAGAGAGAGAGAGAGAGGAAAAGATCAAACCCAGCAAAGATGTGTAACTGGAGGGAGTGAAAAACAGCACAGAAAGACAGGAAAAGAAACATGAGCTCTGAGAATTCTCAGCTCGCCCTGTCACTCTCTCTCTCTCTCTCACTCCCCCCCCCCCCCCCTCTTCAGTCTCCTAGATTCAATCCCCCCCCACCCTACAAACACACACACACACACACCCTTCATTCGTTTATTTATTGCTGTGAATATTCAGCCTGAGAAAGCAGCATTGCGCACTTATCCTCCTCTGAAGCTTTTCATCATTCACTACTCCGCTCTCTCTGCTGCCTGCTTCTCTCTCTCTCGCTCTCTCTTGCTCTAATTCACGCTCTCTCTCTCATGTAAACATTAGTCAGATCTATTGTTTGTAATTCAAATGCCTCTGTTTCTTTAACCTCTAATGTTCACAAAAGAGGCTCTGAGCTCTGAACACGAGAGAGAGAGAGAGAGAGAGAGAGAGAGAGAGAGAGAGAGAGAGAGAGAGAGTGAGAGAGAGAATATATGCATGCGCATATGAACAAATAAATATAATACAAACACACACAAACACATACTCCTATAAGTGGGTGACTTAAGTGTTTTCTCTAATTGTTAACCTATATATATTTTTGTGGAAAAGAGTTATGACAAAGGGACCGTAAAGGTTAGACTGCATTTTTTTTTTCCATTAAAGGGATAGCTTTGATATGAATATAGTCTCTTCCCCGTTCTTTCTTTATCTCCGTCTCTCAGGGCCCTGGCTTCTTCATCCTTTGCAGCTCTTTAATTAGTAGCACAGAGGGAGAGACAGCCAGCCTTGGTAATGAGCATACAGCCCTATCCACAAAGCAGACACATAGACAGAGATAGAAACACACACACACGCGCGCACACACACACACACGCACACACACACACGCACGCGCGCTCTGACTGTCATTGGATATCAATACACAATATACACTTGAAAACAAACAGGGAGAAAATTATAATTATTCTCATGTACTGGGCAGCCGCGCGACTCCTCGGGCGATACAGGTGACGGCGCCTCGAATATTTCGCGCCCTGCGCCGGTTGAGGAGGAGCTTTTACTTCGCCGGTCTTAACGCGCGGGCGGAGGAGCGGGAGATGCTCGATATTGACGTTTCATTAGCAAAAACCTTTAAGAGCGCAAGACATTGCATTGCTTTTCCTTTCTTTTTTTTCTTTTTTTTTTTTTTTTTTTTACCAAGCTTTGCCTTAACCTTGATATTCCCTCCATTAACAAAAAAAAAAAAAAACCAAGGGAAAGAAAAAAAAAAAAAAAAAAAAAAAAAAAAAGCTAACAGACTCGAGGGAGAGGGAGAGAGGCAGTGAAAGAAGAATGAAAGGAAAGAAAGGAAGAAAAAGAATCCCAATTACTTTTACGAGGTCCACTGCATGTTTATTTGATTCCCTGTTTAAAGGAAACCTCTTGATTAAATAAATAGTAGCCAGGAAGAGCATTTCAAATTCTCTTTAATGGGGAGATGATGAAAAAGCAACTGCTCAGGCCTGGACAGCTCTTCAAACGTAAGCTTTCAGACTCTCACTCTCTCTCTCACACAAACACACACACACACACACACACACGCACGCACACTCACTTAACACCCAGGGACCTAGTGTTGACGTGAGGGCATGAAATGAACAGACTTTCAAAGCACCAGGTAAAAGGGCTAAATTGCACACCAATTCTCCACTGGCCAAAAAAATAGGCCACTTCGGGCGCTTAAGAGATCGGGGGGGGGGTGAACACAAAAGCAATATTTGTTCAGAGCGAGAAACAAGCTCGCTGTGGGAGACATGAGTAAGGGTGTGTGTAAAACAGTCTGTTTGAGGAAAATGCCATAGACTCCCAATGCTTTGCATCAGAGCTGTACTCGTACACACACACACACACACACACACACACACACACCCCCTTTCAGTGTTGATCTGAGACTTCCACACTGCTGTCTAAGAATGACAAAAATCTTTGTTGCTACTCTGAAGCGTCACCTCCGAACTAAAAATCAAAAGCATTTTGTGCAACAAACGAAAGAGAATTTCTCCCCACCCCATTCAATAGAGGCAGACGACTGGGGACGACCAAGCAAAGCAAAAACTAAAAAAATAATCATTTTATACAAGTTCTCAACTGACTCACGAGGAAGAGAGAGGTATGTTGTTAAAATACTACCAATCACGTGGGAGTATGCTGGACACAGCCTGGACGACGTCATTTTCGAAACCATTCGTGATAGCTTATGTCCATATAAATCATACAGAAAAAAATATTCGCTATGAATGTAACACTGCAAATTTAACATTTCAGTCTTTACAGGTTCTCCATTTTGACAGTGGCGACGAAGCAGAAAAATACCGGGAAATGAAAACAGGCATTTTAGCCAAATGTTCACGTCCCGATACTATTTCAGTTTTGAACTGTTTTGAACACATGTTGCCGTGGTTTTTATTTGCATTTCATTTGCTAAATTAAAAAAAAAAAAAAGCGTCTATATGCATATTTATATAAAGGTTTATGTTGTCAAGTGTTTGTCCTTGAAAAAAAGAAATAAAAAAAAAAAAAAAAACCCAACCCCTTCCCTCCCATTTTAGAACCACCAATTGTCAGTTCTGTTTTAAGTCACTGTCACGGCAGCACCCTATGCGTCAGTCTGAAAGAGTGAAGATTAGTGCATGTGACCTCAAAACATGCCAAGTCAGCCACCGCTTCTCTTCCCCTGCCCAGTTTACTGCCGTCTCCATGGAAACATAACAAGTACGGAAGGCCCATGCTCTTCCCCTTTGGATCCCCCCCCCCCCCCCCCCCCCTTGTGATGCCTGTCCCATATAACGCTATCCCCGAGACTGAAACTCGTGACCCAGAGATGGGGCGTGTTACTCCGGCGTCGCCCAGGAAGCCCCTCCCCATCCTCTCTCACACCAAAGTACTGGTCACTTTCCAAAAAAATCTCAGAGTTGATGGACATTACACCCTATGATGAGATATTCTACATGACACCAGGACTCTCGGTGATTTGAGTGATGCTGTATTAGGCCTAACACTTTACCTTGCATAACGTAGCATACTTCATTAGGTAATCAAAAATGCGCTACTCTATAAAACTGAGTAATAATAAAAGGTAAAAACTGTCTATTTGGGGGATATTGAACTATACCCACAGAACTACTCGTTTGTAAAATACATATTTCAAAAAGCAAAGCGGCACTCCTTTCATTCACCGGTTTTTATCCCCATGAAAAACGACGGTGCGAATTCAAACGCAGCTCACACCTGGTTGAATAATACGTAGTCCTTACAAGGATCGAGATGAGACCAAGGATAAAGAATTCAGCCGAAGAATACTGCCTCGGTATTCAAAAAAAAAAAAACACTTGACATTACTACACCTTGGATTCTGTCCTTGTTATTCTAAATGTATTTTCAATAGCATGGGTGGAAGAACTGCGCTCTGTGGCTCTGTGTGTGTGGCTGTGTGTGTGTGTGTGTGTGTGTGTGCTCCTCTGGGGACATGTGAGCACACACACACACACGAGAGAGAGAATTTAAGTGATTTCAGAGTTGTAGAGGCAAAAGGAAGGGAAACAGTATAACATGTTACTGCGTGCTGGACGACAGTTTTGATTATTTATATTACGCATGACGTAGTAAGTGATATGGCCTACGGTGCTATGTTTAAATAACACGCTGAAATTTCCTTTCATGTAAATGCACCGCCTCTATAAGCGGTAAAATCCATACAGTAGCACAGGTTTCTCCTGGCGTGACAGTCCAACGGCACTACAACGCAGCCTTACAGAAAGCAAAAGAAAAAAATCATTTACACCCCTGACATCCTTTATATGCAGATGTCACACATTACGGAAGGATTTCTTTTGCGTTTTACTAACAGGTGCGAAAGCAGGAGCGTAGAAAAACATCTGACTTTACAAATCCCCCCCCCCCCCCCCCCCCCCCCCCTTCCTAAAAGTGAGTATTCGGTGTGTGACAGCAGATTTGATATGCAGGTATTACACTCATCCAGCATCGTTTTTTTTTTTCCCTCTCTTATTTTCTCCTCTTTGTCACATGCCGGTGGGAGAGGAGATAAGACAGCGATGAGAGCAGAGTAATCCTATGCCTTAAGAGGCAGGAGTTTATCCCCTGGGGGGGGGGTCAGTCACTCAGTCACACACACACTGACAGGAGGAAGAAGCTATGGGGACTACCCTTGGCTGTCAGGAACAGTACTGGAGTGGAAAAACGTGTGTGTGTGTGTGTGTCTGTTTTATGTTCAGCCAAACATTCGGGGCTCTCCTCCGCCAGCGCGGCATGTAAATTGAGGGAAACAGGGCAGACTTGGGGGGGGGGGGGGGGTGTCAAAAAAAAAAAAAAAAAGAAGAAGAAAAAAAGAAGAAGAAGAAGAAGAAGAAGTCATTGTGACAATAAGATGACTCAGATCAGTCTGAGCACTAATGATACAAGTGTGTGATTGGAAAGCCAAACAGGGGTTTTATCGCTAAGGGGAAAATGCAAACATACCACTCTCCCTGCACATTTCATTTCACATTACTGACCAAAATAGAAGAAAACAAAAAAAGAAGGAAGAAAAAATAAAAGAACGTGCTTGTGGAGCCAAACAATATCTTAAGGCTGAGTGAGCTCATATAAACACGAATACACACAAACACATGTAACACACACACACACACACACACACACGTCAAGGTTTCATGTCAGCCTGGCAGTGTTTACTATCTAGGGGATGGTGGAGAGGAGTGTTGTCAGGCGCAGAGAACGAAATGAAACCATGAGAGAGGAGAAAAATATACAAGGCCCTGACAGGCAGGTCAAAGGTCAGTGTCATCACTCCTTACTTTAGGTCACACTGCACAGCCAGTAAGGGGGGGGGGGGGGGGGGGGGGCACCGAGGGAGAGAGAGAAAGAGAGAGAGAAAGAGAGAGAGAAAGAGAGGGCGAGGGAGAGAAAGAATACAATCTTTCAACAGCTCAATCTTTTTGCTGTGGATGGGAGGAGAAAAAAAAAAAAGAGGGAGGAAATACTGTGAGGCTACACACACACACGCACACACACACACACACGCACACACACACAGATACAGATACAGACACACACACACACACAAATAAAAAACAAAAAAAAAAACAGACGACTTAAATGAGGAGTAAGCGAGGAGAGATGGAGAGATTGAGGAGGGAGAGGAGAGGAGGAAGAGGAAAGCGGACGGCACGGTTCAGGCTGCGTTGATGAGATTAAGGTGAACACGTGCCTCCGTGCTTTCATTCCCTATTGTTCTTTAATCAAAGCCCACATCTCAGATCCTAGCTCCTCATCTCTCTCTCTGTCTGCCTCACTTTGGGTCAAATGAAGCTTGAGCTTGTGGGGAGGGGGAACTGAGCTTCTAGCACTTTCCATTTATGAAAAATGTCTCTGCCTCCCCCCCCCCCCCCCCCAAAGGATTCATAATCACACATGATCCAGGATGACTAATCAATCTGACAACGCTAGATTGCTCAATATAGAGGAGAGTAAGGAAGCCGGAGAGACAGAAGGGGAGAGGGGGGGAAGAGAGAGAGGCAGAGGAAAAAAAGAGAGAGAGAGTGTCAAAATCAGATCCAGCGAGAGCAAAAAGGACAAGAGGGCGA
Source organism: Chanos chanos (assembly GCF_902362185.1). Taxonomy (NCBI): domain Eukaryota; kingdom Metazoa; phylum Chordata; class Actinopteri; order Gonorynchiformes; family Chanidae; genus Chanos; species Chanos chanos. The sequence goes on from NC_044498.1 coordinate 8,951,005, forward strand.
TGCCAAAGTCCTTTTTCCAATCATGTTAGTCATCTCGAGACCCTGAGAGCGATAATAAATGGCATCCCTCCTGATCTCGGAGACTGCTCACTCGTATTTTGTCGAGAGCGAGCCAGCCGTACCCCCCCACCCCACCCCACCCCCCCCCCCCCCCCCCCCCCCCCCCCCGAGCAGGCATTTATGAAGAACCGTAGTGGGCGCATAAAACATCCAGCAACACGCAGGGCTGCAGGGCTCCGACAGAATGCAAATGCGTCCGCGCTGAGAGTATAATTTAAGTGGAGTGACGACGACAGTCAGTCAATGAGACGGCTCGGGCTCTCTCTCTCTCTCTCTCTCTCTGTGGGCTGGATTAACAGTCAGGGCCCGCAGGTTCGCAATACAAAGCATCTCACACAGAGAAAACCACAGTGGAACCGTTTGCTCGTGCCTGTGTGAGCTCTTGGCGACTCGGAGGGGTCCAGGTGTTTGCGCGCTGCGAAAAAAAAAAAAAAAATCCATATCTTGTCTTCGCAGCATTTTCCATACTCAAATCTAATATTTGAACTGCAGGGAACGCGTTTTACATTCGGTAACGGACTCTGTTCCCGTGTTAAACAACACGACGACCCCGCCGACTCGATGCTGCAGGATTTCTTGGAGGATGTTGGTTTTGTTCTCTGCACGGGCCAAAATTAGCAGCAGAACCCCGGTCGAATAAGTATTTTGAATGTCTGGGCCCTATCCCAGGTCTCCACGGTGCTCCCTCTGCTTACGACCTTGCGTGTCAGAGTAAAATGTAGTTTTAAGGAAGAACAACTTTGGTTTGGATAGAACAGTAGGAGCTTTAGTCGAAAAGGATCTATGGTACAGGAGTCATGTAAGAGAAGTGAGACTGGGTGTTGTCACTCACTCGTGACGTACTTGACCGGGGTCTGATACAGATCCGTTAGAGCTGCCGTGATGCATTCAGGAATTCTGTGGCTCATACTTTTGAGAATTTTGTGGTGTTTGACCTTGATGAACCCCAAGGTCACAGAGCAAGAAATGCGAACATGTGGGCTGAGGAGAACATTACAGTGGTCCTGACCTCAACCCGAGAGAACATATTTTGGGCTATTTCAAACAAACCTGGTTTCAGAAAAACTTGTTCATAGTCGTTTAGATTCCTTCCACATGTCCGTTTCTCAGAAGCAATCCATAGATGCACTTGTGAGAAGTTCCCATGGACTGTCTGCTAAGACACACATCGGCCCTACCACAAAATAAAATATCTTGTCATCAGCCTGTATTTTAGCAATTTTTTTCCCCTACTCTTTTTAAGAAGTCATGCAGTACTACAAAGCTGCCCTGTCCCTTTCGGTCTGTAAAAAATTAACTACGCAATTCTCTGGTCTCACACTGGTGTGCTGAAGCATCTAAAAAAAATGTTAATATATTTTATGAGACCTTGTAAATATTTCACAGGCAACTATATGTCATATCCAAGGCAGAGAACTAAAAATGAGAAGAACAAAATGTTTAAAAACCCACTTGAAAAGCCCTACAATGAAACACTGCATTAATATTCTCGCAAGACTCGAAGACACATGCTTATTCCCAAGCCGAAGGCCGAGATTGCCGTTTTACCATGCAAAAAGGGGGGGGGGGGGGGGGGGGTGCAGTGAAAACAACACCTGGCCATTGGCCAGCTCTCCCACACTGTGACCAATCACACAACTCACTGTGAGAGCCCTTTGTTGCATCACCGCTACTCTAATAAGACGATCAACAGAGCAGCAGATTTCAACCCAATCAGGTCTCATATAACAAACCGATACTGCCAGTGAGCTCTCCAGAGAAGCTTTTGGCAACTTAACGCAGGATTGGACACAAGAAAAAAAGACCTTGTAAGTATATGAGCCAAGGGACAGGAAGAGGGTTACAGGACACAAGTGACCCAGCCTTGCATTGAAACGCTGCGTGATTACCCGCCAGTCATTATGCATATGACCCGTGGATCGTATAACAATAACTCTGGTCTTTTGATCTGACAAGCAACCGACCGCTCATATTTCTGGCAACGCGGATCTGGCAACGACTACGTATTTCTGTACTCTTGATAGAAAGCAGTGACCAATGTCCTATCATGCTAAAAAGGAGCTGCAAATTTTGATAAATGACTATGTACAGTCACATTCTCCTTGTGAAAAAAGAAAAAAAAATTCCTAAATCCTCGCAGATGTCTTTTATCATACGTTGTAAACGCGATTTTCGAGCCCATGCATTCCCCTCATCTCCATTAGGGAGACTGCTCTGGAGTGTCTCTGGGGTGGGCATCCTCTCGTTTTGGAAAAGGCCATATCTTCCCACGCAGTGCCTTCTGGGAGCATCAGCGTGTCCTCCTTCAAAAATGATTTACAAGACCTGCTCAAAAGTGTTAGAGATAGCTGTGCATTCAACCAAACGTTGTTTACATCCGGAGGTGGATTGGCTGACTCGCTTAAACCAAGGGGGGGAAAAAAAAATGGGAAAGCAAAAAAATAAAAATAAGAGAATTGCACATGTTTACTATTGTGTTCGATTTTGTACGGAGCTCATTAAAAGCGTGGAAAGCCATGAGGGCCAAAACGATGTTGTTTGGCTTAAAGATTTAGGGAGAGATGTTAATTCTCCGTTGGTCGGTTACTTGACTCTATTTAAAAACAAGCTTAATGCTAAGATACAAGATGCAGGTTTTTTCACATTTCCAAATATATATCTATGTATATACCTGCTATATATATATATATATATATATATATATATATATATATATATATATACACATACATATACATACACACACACACACACAGAATCAATTCAGTTTTAATTGTCTTAGATTTTAGAGTAGTGTAAAAAATCCTTTTTTTTCTTAAATCTGAACAAATCCATTTACGGAGATAAAAATACAAGCCGTGATTATAAATTCCATTAGAGGAATAATTTGATGAGACATCAATCGGAGCCTTATGCACATTTCTGAGTGGGCTGTTGCAACCAGTCGCCATGGAAACGCCATCGGCACCCCTAACTTCAAAGGCAGGCTTCAGACTTCAGAGAGCCGGAGGGGAACGTGGAGTGAAACCCATGCGAATGTGACACCGTAAACCGCACGGCTTAAAACTCTTCTGTTTCCACCCCAAATCCAATCAAGCCGACGCGAACCGCTCCGACAAAAAAAAAAAAACAACGAAGCGTCCCCTCTTCCGTGCCAAACGGACCTGTACCGTGACAAATGCTAATTCACAATGCCCGGAATAATTGGCAAGCGACGAGCTTCCAACAAGTACACAAAAAACCTATCTGTACTTGAGCCTTAAAACGGTTTCATTAAAGCTTAATTTGTAAGTCTGTATGAATGGGCCATCCAGCCATTAACTGGAACATAACTCCGTCTCACCTGGGGGACCTTTGTCCTCCTAACCTACGACAGTCAATCGGGGCTGACCGGTCTTGGATAATGAACTCTACGCGCCTCCCCGCCGTGCTGCTTGTCCTTGGCAGAGTTCACTGGGCCATTGTACTGTGATGATGATCGCGCTCACAGAGCGGTTTAAAAATAGCCCACGCTGACTGACATAAGATCCAGCCCCCAGGCTTTTAAAAGCACCGTGTTACCTCACCGTCTCAGTATAAACTACTCGACTGTAAATGACAGCGATATGACGGGGGTCGCGCTGGGCTGGAGCTAATGTGCCACGTTGCATTGTGGGAAAAGCTATCATTGTGATATGATATGCTTCTTAATGTCTCTCACAGCTGGATATCTTCCAAGTGGCTCTCAGAGCCCCAGGGACTTCTTTTTTTTTAAATTTAGGAAGCGCAGATGAAGAATTCTTCAAGTGTGCCAAGGATTGAGGACCTTTAAAAAGCCAGTAGACTTGGCAATACTTGCAGCGAAACCACAAGCCACAGAGAAACGGACAGGTTTCGTTTTTTTTTTTTACGGATACACGTCTAACGTAGACCAAAAAAAGAAAAACTCAACACAATTTTACAGCTTCGATTCCGCCAGCAGACGTAAAAGCCAACAAGAATGTTACACGTATGTGGGTGTGCGTATATGTATGAAATCAATTTTGCTATCTTTTGAAATGAAAAGATTATTTCAGAACAGTGTTTAAAATCAGATGCAGTCCCACAACCTAACTATGATGACCTCCAAGAGCTTACGCAAAGCAATGAAATGCCTCTGTAATAACTCTCCTTCCAGCTGTCTAAAACTCAACCTTCATAATTATCCCACTCCTTACTGAGCATGAGAGGAACAGAAGGGCAGAAGAAATCAATTTCACCACTGCCAGCTGTGGTGAAACATTCTGATTCAAACGTGCACCTCCGTGGGTAACTCCCTACAGAACACTGTAGGGGTCAGATATGGTCATTAGAAACTAACTGGACAGTGAAATCTACCGGATTTGCTTTCTGAAACTGAAATGTAAGAAGTGTCTCAAATATGAGGAGCCTGATAGGCTAGGGGGTGCTCTAAGCCCACCTTTGACAGACAGGCCTCCTGTCCAATGGCATATCGACAGCTCAGTGTTGTGCAGAGGCAGAGCAGAGGAAGCGCCGCAGCAGAGAGAAGGAATGCTCTAAAACACATTCAGTTTCTCAGTCTCTCTCTCCCTCTCTCTCTCTCTCTCTCTCCTCCCCTTTCCAACCTCTCAATTGTTTCTTTAACATAAAAACCCTGCCAAAAATAGGGCGAGTATGTCTCATGTCTCGTTGGAACCCTGAGAAAGTTCAGAACAGCGTGTGACTGACAGACCGATAAAGTCGCCATGAGAGCTGCTCTCACCACAGGGCAAACTGACCTTTGTGATTTTACACTTTGGGGCTGTGAGGGCAGGCTTAGCTCTCCCAGTGGGAGTGTGAAACCCCAACAAGGAGCCCAGAAACACTCCATTAATCTATTCCAGCTCGGTCAATCCAGTCAAGGCACAGTGTAAAGCCATGGGTACACTCTCACTGTCGTACCATATCAGCATACTCTTACTCTGGCCATTAAAAAAAGTACTGTGTATAACTTTGTAGAGAAAAGGTGGAATTTTGGTTGGGGTTTCATCAGTCGCTACTGAGAATGGTTAAATAAATATATATATATATATAAAAAACGGTATGTGGTAAAGTTGGAATGTCTCTGTGCACTCACAGGTAGGCTGGATGGCCTGTCGTGCTGACCCAGGCCCATGTCATCGTGGTTGACCTTCCCAGGAGTCATAGCAGGCTGGCCCCTGCCGCCATAGCCCTCCTGAGGAGCATCCTACACAAAAAAAACAGATCGAGAACAGAGGGGGGGAAGAGAGAGGGATTGAGAAGAGGGAGTAGATAGAAACACAAGTATTGTTTACCCCCCCCCCGCCACCCCCACAAAAAAAAAAAAAAACCCTTGGGTTTTTTTTTTTCCTTATTTTTTTTTAAAAAACAGCCAACTGTAGCGTTCCACAACTGCTTTGGAACAGAGGTTCTCCGGCGGCACCTCCTCCGTGCGTGTTGAGTCATGGCCTCCTTGCTCATGCACGCAATGAGCCATCTAGCTCCCTCAGAACACAGACGAAGCGTGATGGTTAAGCCATCCCAAAAAATCTGCCTCACTGGCAGCACACCGTACTTAACACGAGCAGAACGACCTGAACAGCAGAAATGTCAGGACACGTGTGCGAGCTAATAATACAAGCTAATGAGGAGCGTTAATAACAAATAGAAATGTGAGGGTCAAGTTTAAACAACAACAACAAAAAAAAAAAACGTAGGCAACAACATCTGATATATACAGATTCTTTGGAGTCCATGACCTATTTGATTTATATTGTACATAAACACACCCAGGCATAACACACACATTATATGTCATCTTTATACAAACACACACACACACACACACACACATGTGCGCGCGCATCTGAAGAGTCAGGGGCCTGATGACTCAGTCACAATTCAATCCAAAGGAGAAATGTATTACTACAGCATTTCCCCTAGCTAGCACGCTTCATTTCCTTAAGCAAACAAATATTTCCAAAGCAGTGAGAGAAAAAAAAATCTCTGTCTCTCTTTCTCTCAAAATCCCAACAACACTGTTTTAGGTCAACACAAACGCAAACACACACACACACACACACACACACACACACACACACACACACACACACACACACACACGTCACCTACAAATAACCCACATTTCCTATTCAGCCTTTAAAAAGGCAGCAGCGAAAACAAGCAGAGGGCAGGGACAGCAGAGGTTAAGAGAGAGAGAGAGAGAGAGAGAGAGCAGACAGACAGACAGACAAACACTGGAAGGGGGGGGGGGGGGGGGGGGGGATCCCAGTTATGCCAAAGTCAGATGTTTATTTAAGACCCAGTGTTTACTCAAGTGGAGTGCTGTGATGACTGGGTCACGGCCAGGTCGCGCGTTTACGGCCTGTCGATGACATCATGGCTTTGGAGCGTTCGCGCTGGGCATGGGAACAGCTGCTTTGCCGCGATAAAGGCGGCGCTAGCGACGTGGAGAGAGAGAGAGAGAGAGAGACGGGAAGGCGTCAGAGGAAAACTATGTGCCCTGTGAGATGAGGACTCCTCCCACTTGTGTCTAACAGATGTGTCCACTTACTTACAAGCACAGTAGGATCGACTCTGGCCGCCGTCATACCCTCGGCGCGGTTGCAAGTTCAGTTTGTGAATGTGCTCGCTTTATGACACGAGCGTGTTGTGGAACAGAAATGGTGTGGAGAGATGTTTCAGTCATGTCAGTTTTTCCATTATTTCACTGCTCAGGAGTTTAAAGATGCTCTCTTAGGCTTCGTCTTGCAAAGAAAGCACGCATATTTTTACAGGCTAAAGAACCAATCATTTGCTCTTGAGTAGCCAAACCAGCAAGTGATGAAATATCCAAGGAAGAAACTGTTCCATGTGAACAACTTATTCATCGAACTGGAGACAATTTAACAGCGGTCGTCTTCATTCACACCACTGCAAATATAAGGCAAAATAAAAACCATGTTTGCGCCTGTAAACTGATCTAAGGTCTTATTTATCCTTTATTCAAACAGGTAAGTCCCACTGCGAGTGGGGAAAAAAAAACCAAGGGAGACCATGGCCCGTCTGAACCTAGGGCAAAATAACAAAAAAAAAAAAAAAAAAAAATATATATATATATATATATATACACACACACACACACACACACATTCACACACACACATATATATAAAGAGAGACATTGCTGACCTGGCTCCAGAGCAGGGATTAGATAGCCCAGGCTATGGTCAGTGCTCCTGAGGCCTGTGTGAAAGCTCACTTCCCTCAGGCTTTAGACTGGTGCTAAAGGCTGTCTCAACATTAAGCCTCACCACAAATCGCAAAGTACGAAAGGCATCGGTGCAACTTCAAAAACACTAGAACAGAAGCTTACACGTGCTGAACTTTGCAAAAAATAAGTGCAAAAAGAAAGCTTTTGCTGTCTGGATAGTAAAAGATCACACACACACACACACACACACACAGTGTTCATGTAAGTGGACATATTGATCAGTTGTTTTTCAGTTCAATGTTCTTCCTTCAGGAGCAGTGGAAGAACCAAATTTAAATTTTCCCAGTATTTTTTTTTCCTCCACAAAATGTCCCTCTCCTTGAAAACACAGATTTTCTGGGCCTTAAAAGCCTCTAATTTATGACTACATTGTGACTAAAATGTGCATGTGTTGGGTGGGTGTGCTAATGAACGATCCAAGAAAATATTAAGACAGCGTTAATCAGAGACTCAATGAATTCCTTCATCACCTTCCTTATCTTTCATAAAAGAAAAAAAAAAAACCCATAAAAAAGGGGTAACAGAACATATTTTCATGGCTCTGAACAACGTCTGAGGCCAACAACATCCCTCCAACTAAATGTTACGTCCCCCTAAACCTCTAGGGGCAAGATGAAAAGGAGCCTTGGCTAGTTGGACGGCTGCATTTATATCCCCTGCAGTCACGCACTGTTTGGACCTTGGCAGAGGAGAGTTTTTTTTCCTCTCTTCCCCCTCCTACAGAGGATGCTGTTCCTCAGAGAGCGAGCGAGCGAGCGAGAGAGAGAGAGAGAGAGTTCATAATGTTATCTGGAACTAACTTTTACCCCCACGCTTTCAGTCTGCAGCTCCGACGCGCTTTGGTGGGTCAGCACGTAGCGCCTTTCACGGACGGTACACCACGCTAATTGATGATGCTGGAAAGCAGGCGAGAGAAGAGAGAGAGCGGCAGTTTGGGACTCACACAGAGAGCAGTCACTGATCCTCTGCTTTCTTGTCCTCTGACAGAGGCTGCATCTTTGATTTAGTGGTTTGTGTGTGTGTGTGTGTGTGTGTGTGTGTGTGCGTGCGCGTACGTATATATATGTGTTGGATCGCAGTGTCCTTCAGCAAGCTACCAACTCAAGGTCCTACTTGTCAGGGTCCCGGTATCACCATAACAACTGACAGCGTATCTCAAACTACTGCTGAAAGTACCCATCTTTTGGTCTGCAGTTCTTTTCCGTTACTAACTTTCATCAGGAGTTGGTGGGAACAAATAAAAGCATTCGGTGTCATCTGAGAGAAAATGAAAATAATACCTTAAAGGGTGAGGGAATAAACAGAACCTTAGCAATATGAACAGAAGAGCCACAGTGTGTTCTCCACTCTGATATTGCTCTCATGCTCCCCCTGGAGAGTTTCACTCAAGGTCCATTTCTTATTACTTCAGCAATCACCACTCAATGTGTGTATGGGTGTGTCAGAGAAAGAAAGAAAGAAAGAAAGAAAGAGTGAGAGAGAGAGAAAGAGAGCGAGAGCTGGGTTTTTCTGCTATAAATCTATTTACAGGACCCGTGTGTTCATCAAGGGTATTTCTTCATCCTTACGTGTATCTGTGGTTCATTCACAGTCACTTGACACGGACACCTCTACTTAATTAAATCAATACGAGCCACAAACAAGCCGACTTCCAAAAACCTTCTTCACTTAAATGCTACCAAACAGACTTCTTGGTGTCACTCTTCGAAACTCTGGCCGGCCTTGACAGGTGTGGAGAAATGCGTGGCCTTACCTGCTGGGGGGGAGGACGCGGCTGCATGTAGTGACTCTGGGTGGGGGCGGCAGGCGGCTGCTGCTGCTGCTGCTGCTGCTGCTGCTGCTGCTGCTGCTGCTGTTGCTGCGGGGGGCTAAAATAGGGAGGCTGGCCTGGCTGGCAATAACCCCCCATGCCCTGCTGACCATACTGGCCTGGCATCTGCTGAGAGAGGCGAGGAGAAAAGGAGAGTGAGTGAGAGAGAGCGGTTTCAAAATGTCACTCAGAAAGTTATACGCTCTTAGGGCAGCCAACGTTAACGAGACGGGGCTCTGTTATCCGAAGGGGTGACAACGGCTAAAGCTACCGTTCCAAGACATGTGCTATGCATCATTTGGTAAGTAGCTGGCATTGACTCGCTACCCATGAGTAATACATTCGGTTGAATCTGGCTTCTCTCTGATGGCCAACGATATTAAAATCAGGTGCTGCCGTTACCGGGAAGGGAGTACAAAAGAGAGCTTTCCAACAGAGCTCCACCTTCCAGACTGACTAATTTCACAATGAGAGGTGATGAGTCTGTCCCTTATGGCATGTTGTTGACATCCTAATGCTGAGTGTTTTGCCCCTCCTTCCAATCAGTGCAAGCTGTCGTTGTAACAGTCTTACGTAACACTTTTTTTTTTTTTTCTCGTGGAACAGCTGTTGTTGGCACATCCCCTTGCCTCATCTGGAGCAATTTACATTAGGAACTCTGGCCAAATAGCAAACAAAAACACCAGCAATGATGATGATGCTTTTTTTTTTTTCCCCCCCTCTCCACTTCTCACTACACGTGTTTATTGCATCAATAGATGCATCAGCTGCTCTCTGAAGTCACACCTCCTAACACAGAATTCGGATCTGGGTTAAAACGCTAGTGTTTTCCAAGGCCCTCTCAACGCTGGATGTGCAGTAAGTAGGTATTTGGCACCGGTGCGGGGTGGGGGGGGTGGGGGGTGTATTCATGGTCATCCGAGGACGAGCCTGATTCTCACAGCTCTGTGAAACATGGTGTGGAAATCCCAGATCACCACGACTCTCAGTCCCGTAGTCAGCAGTCTGTGCTTCCTCCTCGAACATGAATAAGACACTTAAGAGCTGGAGAAAGGGGAGGGGGGGATTTCTGACCAGTCCTCTGTGCAAAACTGATTGAAAGTGCTATGACTGTGGACATAGAGTTCAAGCCACTGAACTGCTGTGAGATTAAAGACGCGATAATGACACAGCCAGTTAAGAAGCAGCACCGCGATTCTTTTTCTTATATTCTGTTATATTTATCAAAGCATGCACACACTTCACATGTGTAAAAACTGACAAGCTGAAAGATTCACTTTCGTGTGTGTGTGTGTGTGTGTGTGTGTGTGTGTGTGTGTGAGTGTGTGAGTGTATACATAACCAGCTAACTGGAGTGACTTTATTTCATTTATGCTGAAAGTCTTGATTTATTTTTCCAGTCCCACTGTTGTTCAAGAAATATTCCTCAGACGTATTTATTTGATATAAAGTAATTTCCTGAACTATTCACATGTGGCTTGAAAATTTCCAGAGGCCACAGTAACTTGCAACAAGAAACCTGAGTAGCATGAGGGCAGAACTCTGTGATTCCTTCACAGAGAGGTTCTGAACGTACTGTAGTGAGCAGCTTCACTCCTGATAACACCCGAGTAAAGTTATTAGGTAAATTATGCTGTACTGGAATACAAGAAACCACTCTTAGCTTAATGGTGGCTTAGCTGACTTACAAAAAGCTGTTAAGGTCCTCAGAAGAAATATACAAAGTAAAAGAAACAACCAGACCCCACAAGAATCAGCAGGTCTTTGAATGTTTCGTGCAGCTTAAGTCAAGAAAACAGCACAGGAAGAGAGGATCGTATTTGGCGATTCAATGGGAGACTGAAACAAACAAACAAACAAACAAAGGGGAAAAAAAAAAAAAGAAACCGGATTCGGTCGCTGCCACGTCCAGCTGTGACTGTAAGAGTGCAATCACTTTTTCAGCGTATTTGGTCCACCTCTCAAAAGCTGTTTTCTGCCTGAGTGCTTGTCAGTGCTTTATGGGCAAGACTTAAGGGCAGCGGACTGGTCAGGCAATGCCGGTGGGGGGGAGGGGTGGGGGAGAACAGCAGCGTAGGGTAATGGCAGCTCCTTAGGGGGTTGATGACTGGAGGCTGATTGTGACAGCATGGAGGCGGTGGCTGTCTAAGCCTTCGCACCGCGGGTTAGGAGAAAAGGGCGGCCGCCTGCCAGGTTCATGTTATGCATCCACCTGCACACACAAATACCGCACCGGCTCACGTCAACACTATAGCACGGCAACAGGGACGACGCGGAGCGATCTCGTGTCCCGGCCAGCGCGATTTCACGTCCAAAGCAGACCAATCACAGACAATCGTATGAAATTAAAATCCCACGGCAGTCCAAACATCTCCCTGGGCCGCCCTTTGCCGCACGCTTTAAATGTCTCGTGCTATCCATCCACTTCCTTCTTCAGATTTCTGTTAACTTTTACATGCATTGTACCCGCGTGTGTAACTTTTTATCTGGGTCCACGTGGAAGTTCTAAAAATATGCAGCTACTTCACAGCGAGCGTCACAAACGATGATACTCTGAATAATGTAACGGCGGCAGGACGCGAGTGCTAGCATCTCTGCCGCCGTTTTTTTTTTTTAAATTAACAAACAGAATGGAAAAAGAATACGATTAGACAACAGGAACACATCACAGTTGGTTAAGGGATACTCCACAATGTCATTCCTTACTTTCTACCGCAATCAACTTCCTGTACCTCTTTTAATTTCACCTGCTCTCTCTCTCTCTCACCTTTTCTTGGGCCAGGTGTGTACAATCACTCCGCGTTAAAAAAAAATCAATATAACTAACACAGCAGTGTCCCTTTCCTATCAGTATAGCCGAAGCATCCAATTTCAGGTGAGGTTATAAAAACACTGTCCTCAGGCTATTGAGAGCCTCCCCCGGCAAATAAAAAGTCATTACCAGATGCCTCTTGGTCGAAGGAGAGAGAGAGAGAGAGAGAGAGAGAGAGAGAGTGAATAACACCAAACGTGGACACATTATGCTCTCTCGGGGGGTGAAAGATTACACAAACACACTACCATGTAATGGTCTAATTACGTGATGGTCACTCTGTGACGACGTTGTCCTCGGGTCAATACTTTCGTTCTCCCCCATTCCTCTGCGCCATGGGGAGAGGGTGTTAGCGCAGATTCTGATCTCTCACTTTAAAAAAGGCAGCGTCTGAGGCCCCCGGGAAATAACACCATGAAAGTGAATAGAACCAGCAGGCGGGCTGGCAATGTTGTAATAACAATGTTTTCACCAGAAATCAGCCAAACACATCAAGAGAGACTGTGGGGCTCAAGGACTGATGGCAGTGATAGGAGTGGTTTTGTCACTGAATATGGCTGTGCCCTCAACGCTCTCTAAATTTCTAACACCAATATATGAGTGGTAGTGAATTGCAATGAGATCAGGTTGCATGGCCATAATAAAGTCTGTCACCCTGTCGGGGGAAAAAAATTCTCATATATGTAGTGAGGCATCAAATCCAGGCTTGTGTGTGTGTGTGTGTGTGTGTCTAACCAAAGAAGCAGGAAAATGCTGAAGTAGTCTCAATTTTTTTTATTCCTTTTTTTTCCATAACAGACATATTTTCTTGCAGAGTAAAACGTAAAAACGGTGGAAAAAATGGTGAAGATCCGATTAAATCTCGACAACTTCGTCAGTTTGGTCAAGCTGATTATAATCAGAGACTGCCAAAAAATGACATCCAAAGCTCTTTCCGTATTTTGTGTGTTTCTACGGCGTGTGCGTTTGGTTAACGTTGGCGTTTTTGTACATGCGTTATATGTCAGCTGCAACCCGTGGCCCACTAGAGATTGCTAGGCAGCCTCAAGAAAGGCATTAAAACCCCAACCAGCAGTCAAGGCTAAATATAGCAACGCAGCCTGCACCCAGAATAGGCCTACTCTGCCCTGCCTTCCTGCCTATTCCAACAGGCACACATCATGTCAACCTCTTTGTTGTACTGAGCGAGCACGGTGGTTTCACTGTGAGGGCCAGAACACAGCTATGTCATTAGCAGACCAGAGTTAACAGTTTTGTAAAGCTAATCGACTTCTATTCTGCTACAGAGCAGTGAGAAGTCCCCTCTCCCTCTGGTATTCAGTCTGGGGCCAGTAGAGAGAGGACTGTTGGTGCCATTTCTATTCAAATCACAGATGAGTCAGAAGTACAGACGCCGGGATCTAGTGGCTACTCCACAGAGAACATTTGCCGAAGTAGTTTAGAGGTGAGAACGTCTGTGACAAACATCAACCGTCTCAAAGTAAAACAACAGCAAAAAAACCCTTAAGACGACAGAATTAAGATTATAAAAAGATATAAAACTTGCTGAACTGGGTTTAATTTGAATGGAATTCTTTTTTTTGTTTGTTTTTACAAAATCGTGCATTAATCACTTTTTGTAAACGATGCATCACGTAAAACCATGAATAAACCTAAACCATGATCACACATACCTGCTGCTGAGGATATTGCATTCCTCCCATGCTCACTTGGCCCCGCCCCTGCATTCCCATAGGGTAGCGATGAGGAGCAGGCGATCCGTACGGCTGGCCAGGGTAAGCCCCACCTGGCTGCTGCTGAGAATAAGGGCTGCTGCCCATTCCATAGAGCTGAGAGCGTTTCATCGTCATGGCATCCATGGGTGCAACCTGTGTGAAGAGTTGGAGGTACTTATCTACACGGCACACTCTGAGGTGACGCTTTTTCACATTTGTGATTCATTCTCCTCATGATGAATCCATTCATCCTCACCCTACTCTGGGACTGAGGATGGTAATCATAGGTACAGGTCAGCACATAGAGAAACACAGGGCAATATGCCATCCACTGATGGTGGAGTCAGGTTACTCCCAAGTGACTTGGCTTTGCCAAAAAAGAGCAGGAGCTATCCAAGCTAATCTTCTCACGTCACTGCCAAATTCAGTCCAATTGAAGCAGCACTTACACAAAATGTGAGCAATCGAGAAAGCCTGGGAGGCCACTCAAAACGAGCAGTCAAATCCTGACAGTCTACAATTTTCTCGAACACACACACACACATACATACACACACACACACACTCATACTATTGCACTGACTTAACATTCACAATACGTCTGAACAGACATGTTCATTTGAAAAAAAAACTTCTTTCTGTTTGTGTTTGAAGAAAACTGTTTAGATCTCTCAAGTTCCCAATGCTGAATAAAATCTCCCCTTTTCAAAGACACAAATCAAGTGTTCAAGGAAGTTGTTTTCTGTTTTCGAGCCCACAGAGGGCACAAAACAAGCATCACACCCAGCAGAAGCAAACAAGACAGTTTTATTCATCTTCAAGAAACCAAGGAGAGAGCTTTAGCCAAGTGTGAATGACAGAATATCTTACCAAGACCATTAGCCATAGTAGAGCCGGTGTCTCCATGCAACACCTGACAAGAGGGTCCTATTAAACCTTGGTCAACAAAAACATGCAAAAACATCTATAAAGCCACAAAGGTGAAGTCTACGGTACAAATGAATAGCATATCACTGCAGTACCCTAAGTATTCTAGTTGTCCAGCTATACTAATTCCAATCCTGACAAACTCGAGGTGCTTTCAACGTTCAGACAAAGAACATTGGGGAAATAAGTCTTGAGGGTCTACACGGAAGATAGAGGGGTGGGGGGTGGGGGGGTGGGGGGGGGGACAGACTGAAGGCTAGAGGGAAGTGTAGTCATAAGAAACATCTGACAGTTTAACAGAATCTTGGCATGCTTCTATCATTCTTGATAAAGCTACCCAGTGAAATGAAAAAGAATGGGGGGGGGGGGGTTAGAAAAAAAATCACTGTAAACTCAGTTGCTTTGAGCCAAAGAATGTAGGCCAAGTGCAATCTGCCAGCAAGCGCGGCCAACACTGGATGTTCAGCAGATGTGACTGAGGCTGAGAAGAGCCATACACAAACCCTCTCAAACGCCACATTGAGCAAAGCTGCGTAGATTAGGGGGGCAGACTCTGCTACAAAAAACTTTTTTTTTTTTAAAGAGAGACATTTTTTGCTCCATATCAACCATTTATTCTGCACCGATTAACAACACATATCGGACAGAACAGTGCTTTAATAGACAGTGCAAGGGGGGGGGGGGGGGGCTCATCACTAACATCAAGTGACAGTAACTTAGACTAATTCTCGCTCTGTGATTCCAGGACATGGTGCCACATGATTCCCTCCATCTGATGGAGGGTGGAGGATTTGACTTCTCCAAAATGCAGCAGTTGTGCAAATGACAGCCCTCCTCTTCCACATAATGAACCTATCCTGCTCAAAACCTATGACCACCATTCAAATGAAATTTCCTACTGGGGCTGCATCACTGCAGAACGGCATAACAGCAATTCATCATCAAAGAATGTCATTTTCTTTGAAATATAGCCTTTTTTTTCGGCCACTTAAGAAACTAAGCTGCCTATTCAAGCTCTATGACGAGAGGAAAAAAATCATGAAAAAAAGTCCTTAACTGACCTCTAGAATAGAAACAAATAGCTGAATGCTCACTGTAGTTAACTGACACAACATTTCCTGTGTTTGAGCAGCTACTACACAGTGGTTCTATATAAGGATATCTAATCACAGCTTCATGTTAGTGCATGCCAACCTTAGCAACATGCGTTGGCAAAATGCAGGAGCTCAACTCTATTTTTTTCCAATCCTATTAGGCTTAAACTGAGAAAAAAAAAATCACAAAAAAAAAACGGCAATAATGATAATGTGCACATTGAGAAGGGAAAAAAACATTAGCGCTGAAAAAAAAAAAAAACCCCACACACATAAATTCCAAAAATGAGAAAATACACATAATTCCATTACAAGTTAACGATGAGATTAGTATTATGAATGTAAATGCTTCATTCACAACAACATTATCAGCAGCAATGAGGAGGCCAAAAAAAAAAAAGGAAAAACAAGTTAAACTGCCATTTTCACTGTGGCAATTTACAATCTAGATATCACAATTCATTTAATAGACACCACAAATAAACTTGGAGACCGTAAGAACAGCGAATCCCATCATCACATTATTTTTTGGCAGATTTGACAACACTGCAGATTTAGCTATCTTGGGTAATGTTCAAGATGTCCCCAGTCTTCTTATAAATCACCTCACTTCATAATCAGACAATTATACAATGATAAAATGCAAATTTGAAATAAAAAGAGGGGAAAACACATTTCTTCCACTCATTCAAAGTTATCCAGTATCTTGGCCCCTCCTTAACTCAGGTTGTGGTTGGGCAGGCCCAGGGAATACCCTGGGCATTGGAGCACAAATGCTTGACATTTCCCACTGAGATAGCTGACGTTAAAAGTCAGCACATGGCTAATCTGCATGTGTGAAGGTCATGGCTGCTCACCCACAGAGGTGAGACTAGAAAGGGCTCCCTGCCAAAAAGTATAAGATCACCAATAATGCCACAAGACAAACAGAGAGCGCAAGAGAGTGTTGTCACTGAACCTAGCCTCGATGTCTAATAAGGCGAATGTAGAATTTGAAACATCAATTTAAATCATAAAGAGTGACATCTGCACTGTAAAGTACATTTGCTGCAGCTGGTTACTATAGCCTGCATTAATGTTTCATATTTATCATACTCTGACTGAAACTAACACCACAAGAAAGAGAGATATGTTGGTATTAAATGAAATTTAAATTAACATAGAATGCTTTGATTTCTCATATTCTAGCCTGCTGTATATTAGTATATACTGTTACACAATTACAAACTGTTAAAAGAGCTTAAAAAATAGGACTGATTCTTTCAAAATCTGTGTTTCCTAATGTTAGTCAACTAGATTCACATATTTAAACACATTTGCTTTGGAATAAGTCAATCGTTTTTTGTGAATTACTTCACAAGGCCTGCTTCACAGTCTCCAAATGAAAAAAGTGAACTGAATCTAATTTTAAATCTACATCTATTCTAGTCAAATATAAATTCAGATGAGCATGCCTATGAAAATCAACAGTTTCACAATTCACAATGTGTTTCCCATTCCCCATTGTTACTCTCATTTGCTTAGCATTAAAAGTCACTAATCACAAGTTTAGACATTACTAAATTAAAAGTGAAAACCGGACATAAATCCAACTAAACCCATCCACAAACACTGATTTCTACACAGCAAGTAAACAAACCAACATTACTTCTTAACTTTAATTGCGATATTAAATTAGCTAGCTACGTGAACATAAACACGGTGCAATGGCTTCAACACGAATAGCTATCGTTGCAGGACTACTTTGTGCAGTGAACGTTGCTAGCTGGCAGAGCTAACTGTCAGTGCCACCCTTCCTGTCTCCTAGTTACCGCTAAGAAAATGTTAACAGCTGTCCTAGCTAGCGTTACGTGATTTTAGAATTAGTTAGCGCGTGTTAGTTAGGAAAGTGAATGCTATGTATGGCTGACTTTTAGCTTGCATAAGACAATAACCTTTAAATCTTGACGTCCAATAAATATATGAATAACACATGATTTGTTCGAAAACGTACAGGTTACATAAAATGGTTGCTAATGTTAAATTTTGCAATCTAGCGAGCTAATGTTAGCTAGCCGTAGCTGCAGTCTAGTGCTAGAACGTTCCATGAATTTTATAGCACCCGAGTTAGCTAGCCAGCTAACAGTTAGCTAGTTAGCCATGTCAAGATGGTGCCAGATGCCAGTTTGACAGACATGGCATCTATCCCCATAGAAATCATATATTATTGTAGTCTCTTACAAAATATTTTTTCCATATCCCAGACTACACATAAGTCAACCCTTTGGGCTCAGCAACGACTATTTCTGACTCGTGATTAATAACGCAGAGTGTAACAGCTCACCAGCAAGAATTAAACACTTTTGTTTTGATCAACGCAAAGCTAACGATAGCAATATCCTTGATTTTATCCTAGGTTACCTTACGTTAGCTATCCTAGCGGCTAAGTCACCTTGGGCAAAGTAAGGCCGGAGAGCCCATTTCTGTATACAAATTGGCGATATCTTAATTAAGAGACAACGGTCCCATAGTCTACATCTGAAAAGAGTGGTTACACAAGACGAGATATGTTTATTATAAAGTAACTGGACATCAGTATATAGTCTGAAAGCGAACTGTGCAACGAACCTAAATAACATTACAGCTCCTATTAGCATTACTGCGGCTACAGAAGAGGCGCTAAGCTACGATAGCTAACACAAGGCCACTTACTGACAACTGGCTAGCTAGTTAGCTAGCCAGCTAACCAAGCAATGGAGTTCAGAGAGACGCTTCAGCAAAGATAGTTTTGGCACAAACGAGTGTAAGATCAAACATGTATACCTGGCCTCTGATGCTTCCTTGTCCGTTGTTCCCAGGGCTCATTGCTGGGTGATTTCTTTGTTGTCCTCCCCAAACATGAGTCGCAGGGCTGTATTGGGAGCTCATGTCTTTACTTAGACCCATGCTTGATTGTTGTTGTGCGGTGGGATTATTGTAATCTTGGTAGCCACCGCCATAACCTCGCATCATAGGACTCGGAGATGTCAGAAGCTGGTTTAAAGTCGGGGTAGCTCCAGAAGGATGCTGCTGACTTTGACCTGGAAATCTCTGAAATCCCCCAACATTTCCACCACCCCCAGAAGCAGAGGCAGCAGCCATGGCAGATTTGCCATGAGTAGCAGCTGCAGCCGAATTGCTACCAGGGCCCATCATGTTCCCTTGTCGTGATGGACTCATCATACCATATCCAGTGCCACCGTATCCAGGTCGGTAGTTCGGATAGTGGTTATACGGACTGTTGTGGTACCCTTCGTGGGAGTTTTGTACTTGATCCATGTTGTTCTGTGCCGAATGCATTATAGCCGTCCCAGGGCTTTGTTGTCCGCCATGTTGATCAAAGCAAGGCCCTCCTCTTCCATTCCCATAATAATTATTAAACTCAGAAACTGAACTGTTCCCACCTTGAGACTGGTTGTTGTTGGCGGTGTTGTTGTTGTTGTTGTTACTCGTCGGTCCTAAGTTGGCGTGGTCGTACCTGCTGCCCATCCGATCCCCCCCTGCTTTGCACGGCTGATCTTCCTCGTTACTTTTATTCAGCGATTGCTGATGGCGTTCGACTTGGTTACCCAAAATATTCTCTTTACCACCATGCTGTCGATTCGCAAAGTCTCCTTGTACAGGCTGCTGGTTATTGGTGTTATTTTGGATTTGACGGTGGTGATGCTGTTGGAATTGATTGAATGGTTGCGACTGTTGCTGCTGTGGAGGTGTGTGATGGTGAGACGAAGGAGGGGGATCTCCGCTTCCAACATTTTTCAGTTTATGATTCGCCAGCAAACCTGTTTCCATGCTCGAAGCCACACTCGTATTTGAAGTCGAGAAGGACGCAGACTGATTTCCACATTCCGTTTCAACGGAATTAAAATTGTTGCTCTTGGATGAGGAGCGAGCTATGCTTGTGTGGTTTAGTTCATGGTGATGGCGATCTACATTATTCATAGTGTTTGCGCTCTCCCATCTTCTGCTGCCCCAAGCCCAGATCCATGATCAATTACTCCTCCAGCCCTCACAGATTTTAAGTCTTGGTTCAAACTGTTGGGTATATTCGATGTATTTTTGTGATTTGTGCTTCGAGCCGTTGCCACCTCAGCGGCCATGATCATGTTAACATTTCAGGCAAAAATCCAATAGGCTTGCGGGGCAGGCTTGCAAAAAAGATAAGAGACAGTGAGTGGGCGATTTGAGTTTGCGTTCAGAGCAATATGCTTTCTAAACTAGTTAGTCTTATCATACAGTATAGTTAAATATCATTCATTGTTTTTGTCGCATGAAAGTTTTCACGTGTGAAAAAAGAAACTTTTTCTCTCACTATAAACCCGGATAGTGGTAAATTGAAGCCCCTTCTACCCAGAATGGCATGGCATTATCGAGAGCTCCACCATCTATCCAGCTCACTGTGCCTCTCAGGGAAAACCCGGACTGGATTCCACAAAAGAATTATCAACACAATTTTTCTAATCTTAGTTATTGTTAAATGTATCGATTTGCCCTTCGAATTTTACAATTTGAATGCGAGCCAAACTTGCCTCAAATGTCAAGCCAAGAACAGACGTATGTGGGTTTTTTTTACAACGTTTCTTTTATAGCTTTATTCAGGCACACTTTACCCTTGCTTGTAAATGGCAAATTATATACCACTTTACACTTTATTTATTAGCATGATAAAATTACAACAAGATTCTGAATCGGAATTTACGTGAAATTCCGATGTCCAGATCATCTTTTCTTGAAGTCCATCGCGCATCAGTGCTTTGCAGCTCCAAGCATCCAGAAACATGAGCACAAAACGTTTCGTGGACAGTGCACATAATAAGACAAGGTAAATCACTGAATCACCAGAAGCCCCCTTTTTAAACTGGAAGCTACAATACCTTGCCTAGACAAAACTATGATGTAGTGGTTTAGTACCTGTCCCCATATATCTTCCGTTACTCTGTCGTTAACCTTGTCTTTCCCATGGGTACGTGGTGTGTCTGTAATCATCATTTTCATCATCATCAACATCATCTTCACCCAGTGACCACAAATGTAGCCCCCTTGTGGGCTTTGTAGGGAAGATCAAAAAGCAGTGAGCAGTGTAAATAATATCACAAACATGAATCTGACATCGGGGCAAAGCTTTTAAAAATACATTTGTTCACAGTATTTAACACAAACTAATAAAACATGTGACTATAAATTTCAGCCCCAGGGTCTGGATTTTTTCTGTGCACTCACATGCATAGTACATGGATTTCAATTTTATATGATGTCACTACTAGGACTCTGAAACCACATAAGAGGGCTTGGAATAGGCATGTGAGTGCATAAGAGGGTGTGTGTGTATGTAACAGAGAGAGAGAGAGATACATTAACAGTTTGGAGAACGAATTGGCCTGTGCAAGTCATCTCCTTTATTAAGGGACCTCCCCTAGCAGCAGTGGCGGCAGCCCAGTCAAGCCAAGCACAGAAAGTGGGTCAGACACAAAACCCACAAGAGCAGCTAAAGCACAGCTTCAGAGCAAAGTACTGACACTGCAAGCTTTATCCCATCGTTGCAAAATTGCTCTCCTCTAAGAATCCCTGAGCAAAGTACTTCTTGTGAACACACCTTTTTCTGGATATATCTGAAAACATGACTGACAGGCTTTCAATTTCAAGGTTGAACAAATAAGAGCGATAAATTTGATAGGTTTAGAGGGGTGAAGATAAGTTGCTGGGTTACCCTAAGGAGGGCAAATGGAAGAAATGTCTGTAGATTATAGTAAAGCGTAAAGTGGATTGTGTATATACATTTCTCTACCCGTTCAAAACATGATGCAGAATAAAGAATGGAGCAATGAAGAACAGATTCCCATATTTCCAAAAAAAAAAAGAAAGAGAGAAAAGAAACAGGTTGTGCAAAGATGCATGGTATTTGTGAGATAAAATATGGCATGCACATTTTGAAAAAGATAAACAATTTTCACACATGGGAGGTACCTATGCATGTGAAGTAGAGAGAGTCAAAAGCAAAACTGTGAACTGATGGTGATTTTGGTAGGCATAAAAAGGTAAGCCAATAAGGAATTTGCGACATCTTACTATGATCAGTTCAACTTCACCCATCGCACCTGTGGCCTCATAAACCACGTACACAACTTAATAAGGTACAGATCTTGTTCCTTCTATCTCAGACCCCTGCTCACGACTTTAGACTTTTGTAAAGTCCTCTTCACATAAGATGTCGTTCAAGCACAAGCAAGGTCAATCTTGGCAAACTTTAACCTAGGATCCAAGGTAATCATCCTTGGCATTAGAATATTTACACCCAATCTCAGATGATAAACAAATACAAACGGCGCCCACATATTTTTGTAATGTTCTTTAACTGAGGCAACCTGTCAGCTATTTCCAGGTAGGCTCTGTTAATTCTGATCTGTCACAAGTACCATCCTTTGATGCTGATCATGTTGACCTTTCTGTTCTCAAACCACTTCCCTGTGTCGCCTCACTTCAAACACCCTCGTGGCAGCCCAAGGTGGCGGCTGGCCTTTGATGAACAAACTCGCTCAGATGAGCCTTTGAGCTGGCACAAGTCCAGACAGCAGCCAGAGTGCGAAGAGTGACGCTGATTGCATTTTTTCCTAATTAAACCTCGCCTAACCTTGGCAGAGGGAAATCATTAGTTTTCCCAGCGTAATTATCACACAGGAGCAATTATATTCTATTGGACCTCCATTTGCATGAAGGCATTTCTGAGGCCTTTCAAAAATGGGGAGGGAAAAAAAAAACCGAATGCAATTTCTCAAGATAGGTGGAAAGTAACTGTCTATTTATTTTAAGATAAAGCAATTTTGCGAAATAAAATATGTATTAAAAGCAAAGGATATGGATATTTCTGTCTAGGAGTGACTGACTAAAGGCATGCTGTAAAGGGTCCTTAAAATGCAGGTGAGCAATTTTTGAGGAACAAGACAGCTGTGACATTTTTTTTTTCTTTAAATAAAAAAATCTGGTGACATTGACGCTCTGGTAGAGGATGTAACAAAGATTCAATTGTGCTTGAATTAGAAATAATTGATTTTTAAGTATCAGCATTTCTGATATATTCTCACATTCTTTGTGGCCTAACAATGCAATTCACTCAACAGGATACTACAATGCTATGTACCGTGCAGATATTTATTTGCAAAAGTGATTAGGTTAGGGGCCCATATGGTATTTGTGATATGATGTTATTAGTCGAAACACTGAGGTACTTGGGGGCTTTTTCTCCATTAGTCAAAATTACAAGTGGTTCAAAACATTGACTGCCTCCAAACCACTGGGGTACCATTTCTCGCTGAATGAACCTGGCAAACTGTTATCACAACAGAATGATTACATGCTGATTATTTCGCTGTTGGCAGAACTCAACAATTGATCAGCCAAACCTTATTCATTACCTTGGAAGGCAGATGTGAAAAAAGACAATTTCAAATGTAAAATCATTAAGTGCGTTTGACCACCCCCCCTTCCCTTTTAAGAAAGAACCTTTCGTAAAATCTGCAACTTCTTACCGTCGTACGTCAAAAAAAATATATGAAGCTTTTTGAACTAATTAACAATATTGTGCAAATATTGAGTCCATCTTAAAGAAATCAAAATTTTGGCAAACAAGTGGAAAATGCAATTATGGTGTAAGCCTTTTTAACTCAAGCTATATATGCTCTGTTATATATGTATTTTTTTAAATTCCATTTCCTTCTCCTACTTAAAATTCAGCACATAACAGAGACAGAAGAGTATAATCACTGAATTACTTGCACCATTAGTAATTCATTACTTCGTAATAACTTGTCCTTCCTTACTGGCAGCTGCCTTAATGTGTTAACGAATGGTTGCCTGGCAATCGGTGTTACACACAGTGTGACATCATACTTGGCTGATTTAAACCCAATCTATTCAAATCCTAATTAAAAACCTACCTGACCACAAAGCATGATTTCCATAAATGTGACCTTCAAGCCAGGCACAAAATGGGGTCAATCTGTTCTTTTCTTCTCTTCACTCTGCACAGATGGAGCGGGGCAATTAAACCGATCACAGACAGTCTAAAAAAAAAAAAAAAAGAGAGAGATATGGGACCAAAAAAAAGGTGGAAATGGACCAGTATGACAAAATAGTGGTTGATTTTTTTTATCCACATCTTCTTGAAATGTACCTTTAACCTGTACACATGCACTGAATTCTTGGTAAGGAGTAGATGGATTCCATTTGTTTTTGTTTTTGCTTTTGTTTTTGTTTTTGTTTTTTCTTTCTGTTCTCTGTATAGTTACGTTAACAGATATTAGATATGATTTGGGACGTGATTTGACAAAGCAGAGGAAGGTATTTCTCACAATACGGTAGGTCAATTGCATTTGGCTCAGATGCACCTCCATGACAACTGTATTGCTAGCATACCATTGTTCCAAGCACTCTTCAGACAGTATCTTTCTATCTATTAGCAATTCCCATCAATCATTTAATCAGCTGAGTGGTAGGTCGAGACACAGGTTAAGTTGTTCTGGCACCTTCTGAAATGGGCTTTTCTCCTCGCCTGCTTTAGATAAATGATTTATAAGACCACGGGTCAGTGTTGTACTGCCAGACAGATCTTTGTTAAGCATTTTTCTGCAACACCAAAGAGTACATGTGTTTTCATGGTTGTTTGGGGAGGCTTGGCAGGGCAAGCGTTCTGTCCCTTTCTCTCCCCCAAGCCTCCTCCAGGTAAGCTGTAAATTATAGAGGGAGTTCAAACAGGTTGCTACTGTGAGACTGTGAAAAAGATAAGACGGGTACCTACAAAGAGAATGTTTTGATTCTCCGCGGCGTATCTGATACAGGCTCCGTTCAAAGCACAGTGGACCATTAACCATTGTATAATTTACATAAGTTACACCAATTTTTCCAAAATGAATTATGCTTGTAAAACCAAATTCCGTATGTTTTGCCATTAAATATTCAAGGAGTGCAAGTGTAGTTTATACTTTGACATTAAAGTCACAAATCACTGCTACCAACACACCGTGTTTCAACCCCCAGCATTTCAACATATTTGTTCATCTCTACAACAGACTCTGTGACTGATGATTAAACTGACTCGTTTGATCATCAAGCCGTAGATCAGAATGATCAGATAAGCTAATGGTGGAACAGATTAAATATGTGTAATAGGAAGGTCCTCCCAAGGACTTATTGAGGACTCAAGGTCTGACCTGAGCATTCGGTCAACTGCATAATTGCAATTTAACCCAGCAGTTACCTTGAAGCTTGCTTATTAATGCTTAGATAAACAAAAGTGATCAGTTCAGTATATCCCTAGCTACTCCAGAAAGCTGGAGATGGAGCATGCATTTACAAAAAAAAAAATAACCTGAAAGTGAGGGTGTTACTGCTGTCATTATACCAAAGGTTGAATGAGCTCAAACACAAGCAACAAATATGTAAGGAATGAACAGCTCATAACAGACTAGAAGAAGTGGTTGTGAAACCACAAACGGGTTTGGCAGCTCTGTCCCAAAGCTCAAAACTGCTGAGCCATTTTTCCTCGAAAGGTTGTTGTTTCCAAGGATACAAGACATGTTGATGAAACACTGCTGTAGGGCTTGTAATGATTAAGTCTTTCAAACGTTGCTGTGAGAAACAGCTCCTTCATTGTTTCCAGAGCTTGATATGGACATAAAATTCTCATGATTGCAACGGGCTAACTCTGTGTTTCTGTGGAAACCGGATTCCACAATTTCTAGAGGAGTTCTTCTCCCTCTTCATCCTTGTTCTCTGTCTTGGAGCTGCCTGAAAATAACAGAGACAAAAAAAAACAAAACAAAAAAAAAACCACAGCCTATGAAGCACATTGACCTGAAAAAATCGAGACAGTTCCCTAATGTATTTTCAAATGAGATTTGAATAAATGCATAACAAATACTTGACTGCATTTATTATGAAGACGACACAAACAAATAGCACAAGCAACACATCCTCTATTAAAATGCTCTTAATCTAAACAGATGAGAAGAGTTGCTATGGGACACAACAGAAATTCTGCAGCTTTTGGGAGGCTCACAATGGCTGCTGGCAGAGGGTTGAGCAAAGTGTTCTCTGACCATAGTGCAGACATAGGCTCTCAGCTCAGGGAAATTCTCCAGAATCATTTTATAAGCCATGTAAGACACGCTGTAAAGCCTGCAGGGCATCAGGGTTCTTACATCAGCCGTGTGTTCAGTACTGGGAGTAAGGCACACCTCTAAAAAAAAAAAAAAAAAAAAAAACAATTGAAGAGGAAAAAATGGGCTAATACAAAGAGGCTTGAAAAGGAATCATTTTCACCATATACATCACTAAATGAGTAGAAATATGACTGAAAGGGGAAATATTATGAATTTTCAAGGGCAAAAAAACAAAACCAAAAAACAAATACATTTTAAACAAAAATGAAACACATGAGCACACAAAAAGGGCAATATATAATGGGATGACACTATACAAATACACATTTTGTCAGAGTTTGCAGAGAGATTGCAAGAAAGAGTCTGGATGGCCTGAGAAAGACTAGTTTTATACATAGCAAAGTGCGGTTAGCTGAAGTGAAGAGCCCAGTTCTGTTTTTTTTTCACAACCATGTGGAACTGGAACCAAATTAAAGAGATGGACTCAAGCAGTCTGATATCCTGGTTCCAGTTCTTTTTTTCTCCTTCAACAAAAAGAGCCCAGAAAAAAGGCAGCGCTACTTTTCCTGTTGGTGATATAGAAAGTTACTGACAAAAATATTTAACCTCGTCATTAAGGCCATATAATTTTGGTTAACATCAGATAGTGTCATGTCATCCACCACAAATGTAAATTAAGTAAGTTTACTTTATTTGTCCACACAATGGGGAAATTTGACCTCTGCATTTGTCCCATCCAAGGTAGTGATGATGAACATGCAAGCACACACTCACACACACACACACACACACACACACACAGACACACACACACACACACCCAGAGCAGTGGGCAGCCGCAGTGCAGCGCCCGGGGAGCGTTCGGGGGTCAGGTGCCTTGCTCAAGGGCACCTCAGCCGTGTATATTGTGGGAGGGGAAAACACTGTTTATTCACCGCCCCTGCCCGCATTTTCCTGCCGGTTCTGGGGCTTGAACCGGTAACCTTTCGGTACCAGTCTCGCCTCTCTAACCTTTGAACTTGCTGTTTTGGATCTCTGGAAAATTTTACACAGGAAAAATTCAGAATGTCATAGTAATTAACTAACGTTCTGCATTCCTAAAACAAATATTTACAAATGATGCATTGCACAGCAATCTTCTACAGTGATATAGTAGACTATATCTGACACCTCATCTGAAAATCCATCAACAACTGTGACATCATCATAACATCATCTCTGTGATTTATTTAGGGGAGTGAAATGGTTCCAGGTGTAGGGCAGGACTGAAATGGCCGAAAGAATTTCACAGTCGTTTCTAGCAGCTTCTGGAGCAAAGGGATTGGAGGAAAATCAAGGATCAGGCTCTGCCTTGTTCCATCCAGGTGATAGTGGAAAAAAAATAACAAAGTGTCACATTTGAGTGGTAAAATCCTCTCAGAAACCAAAGTACAACCTACTGTCGTGTTGGTGCTACAGCACTGGCTCCAAATTCATGCTGACTCAATCCTGCATTATATGTACGATTAGTGAGCCGATTTGCATCTTCTGTTGCTCTCATAAAAACATCAAAGCAATCCTTCAGTAATCATATGTAAATTGCACCCTGTGTTAATCAATCCACTAATCTGCATGACAATGCTTCTTGGTACTTTTTATACTGTGTGTTTATAAACCCACAGATCATATCCAAGCTTCAGCCTGATGAAACTTTCCCCATGAGCTTATACATAATTACTAAATGCCATTTCTAACACCTTATTAATGTGATATGTTATCCATCCAAAAGGGAGAGCTGTTGGAATGAATTATTTTAACAAAATGGAACATAGAACATGCTATCTCATATAGGATGTAAAAAAGTCATATGGACGTCGAATGTTGCCAAGCACATGGTAAAATGGATCCTTTCCTTATACTACTCAACCCAGGGGCATGATTGCCCAAATGCGCTCTAATCTAGTGCCCCATAGCTTTATCACAGTATGAGAGCCGAACGCACAATTTATGGCTTTCATACTGCTCAAAGACATGGTCCTTCTGTGGGTTCTGCTTCACATGCACTTTACTGGAGAAATAGTCTTGCAATCAGTTGTTTGGCTTTCTAATCAAACCTTGTGAATGCACAGAGTCTGGGCTCTAAAACAGTTCTCAAAATAATCAAAATACCTCTGAAGCACTGGCACTGCATCCATATGACCGTAAAATCAAGAGAACTCACGTGCGTGGCATTTCATATTACGCCGTTTCCACGCAAACCCTTACAATAACGCCTAACTCTATTCTTATATTCTAATTCTGAGATAATATTTTACAAACTACTTTCTTACACGCTTCATGTCACACACATTTTTGCCTGCACCCTTAAGGCTTTAATTTCAAACCTTACTAATGAGTCATTAGCCACTCTCAGGGTGACGGAGGCGGTGGAGGCTGTCCAGAAAGAGAAGAGATGTATTAAACTCCCTCCAGAGCCAAATTCAACACATTATTAAGGAGCAATGTGAGGATGCTATACAGGTGATATACCCAAATTTGAATCAACATTCCATAACTGAACATGAAAAAAACTTTGTAAAATCACAAAATTATAACCTTCTTCACTCTCTTGACGTGTTGAGCGTAAACTGATGCCCCAAGTATTTAAATGTAACATCTTTACACCAGTTTAGATTATGCCAAGAAAAGGATTTCTTTCTAGAAAGACCTCACAGCTCAGGTAGACACCTACATTAAGTACCAACACTGTTAATAAGACTTTTGAGAGTTTACCTCTCTGGCAGTTAGACAGATGTTTCTGACAACTCCATTATCACTGTCAATTACAAACAAATGTTTGCAAATGGCATATTTACAGATGATGAAATGTCTTTTTTGGTATACCTCAAAGTGTAGGACCTCCAACACCTTTGACACAAAGTATAGGTCTATATCCAAGAGGGCACTAAAGCCAAGATGCTGGCAGTTGTGGTTCAAGACTTGTTGTAATAAAGTCAATACAAAAAGCAGAGAATTCTGGGAAGATTTAATTGAGGAGTTGAGTTATTGTGTTTGCCAGTGATTCTCAGCCCGGCTCTTAGGTACACTACATATTTGTTTTAGCCCTATTCAAGAACATACAACTCAACTGATCCAGCACTTGATAATTAACTGTTGAATCATCTGTGTCAGTGTAGAACTGATCCAGAAGAAGGAGAAAGAGAGAGAGAAGAAGAAACAGAAGAAGAAGAAGAACAAAAACAACAACAACTACAACGACAACAACAAGAGGAACAACAACAACAGCAACAACAAAAGCACAAAGTGGTCCAGGTGGTTAAGCTTGTTCCCCTATGTTTCAGAGAGCTCCATGAGTCCCTTGTCATTTTCATCAAATATCTCGCTGTGAATAGTTCCCCAGGTGATCAGATCCACCAGTACAGCTCAGCTCAACGGTAAGAAGATGGTACGGCAGTATAATTGTACTGAATAAAGTAAGAATAGAGGAGAGACAAGTCAGACTTACAGTGAACTTGGTTTCAATGTTGGATAAGTACTGCCCCCCACTGGGCTTCACACAAACATGCAGAGAGAAACAAATTCAGAGGCTTGGTCAGTATTCATGTCAACTATTTAAAGCTATTTCTGCAGTCTTCTCAAGACTGTAGTTGCTTCCAGTTGTTGGTGAAACATTAGTGCCGCTTCCCTCATTACCATTATGCAGTCCTCCAAATTATTTTATCTTGAGTGAACACGAGAACGCAGTACATTTTGAATTACAAATTACAGAGTACGCATTGCAAATCACAATCATAAATTAATAAAAGTTGTGGTTTGTTAACATGACAAAAACCAATGTGACCTTCCTGACATCAGCAAATCAATATGTGAACAGGATTGCAAAATGAAAGATTATATGTGCTAGCAACATTGTAGGCTGCGCTGGTACGCGGGTAAGCCATTGAGTGACTAGTGACCTCTAGTGGTGTAAATCATTTTATTCAGATGGCTCAGGAACTCAGCCATCATCATATCTCCCAGGTGGTCCAACCCAGACACTAAGGTGCTCTCTGATTGTCTCTGCAGGTTGTCCTCCACATTTCAGAGGAAGTCTGCTCTATGCTGTGGCTCTGTGGACTTAGAACTCCTTAAAGCTGAGAGAAGGATTTCAGAAATACTCCCCCAGAAGATGCCCTGCACCCCTCTGAGTCCTCCAGTAGGAGAATTGCCACAGGGTTAGGAATGGCGCAGTACAAAAAAAGAAATGCAGATGAAAAAAAAAGAAGAAAAAGAAGAACCTGTGAAATATCATTTCAGACCTTGTTTTGTTATCTTTATCTTTTTATTTATTTTTCGGTAATGATTTGACATGACCATGTGAGAGGTTGCAAGACATATTTGAGTTTCATTACATGCTGTACATGTGCTTTTGGCAGGTATAAAATAAAAAGCAGCCAATCTGTACAAAACAGTACATCCAAACAATGCTTCTGTACAATATGTGTCACTGTGACTGTTCAGTTCTCTTTTCCTATCTTCAGTCAGGGCTTGACATGCTCCTAAGGTCTCATAGAGTCAATGTAATGTATGGAGTAACCTTGAACTCTGCATGTGTGGCTGTATGTGAGTGTATTTTGTCTCCTCCATTCAACACTCAGCATGTTTATAATCTTATAGAGTGTTCCTGTGTATAGAGGGCACCAGTCCTGCTATTTCTCCATTCTAATCTTAGAGAGCTGGCACTGAAAGACAGTAAATATGAATATGTTTCTCTGTGATTAACCCTAAATTATATTCATGTTTAATTTTCCTTCTTTGGATTGTGTTTTAATCGTAATCCATAATCTCTTCATCCAAACCGATCATACAAACCAGTCATGAAAACCGCCTAGACTTCCTGACAAACCTTGTTTGTTGTCCCTGCCCTACCATTAGAACCACAGGCTCCTATCCAGATGCTGAGGAGTTGTCTGATTGTCTCTATGGGCTGTCAGCCTGCTGAATCGCTCACTCTGTGTTTCTCAATATTTTGTTGATTCTTGTTACACTTGAGGAGAGAACTGACAGGCAAGAGGTTTCTTGTCTCCGTTCGTAACCCGGAGTGCACAAATGCAGTGGCCATGCTGGAGACATGAGAGAATTTGAACTCACCCTGAGGTAAAATTTTAGTTTAATCATTGTGGTAATTTTATGAGACTGATTACTAATTTAGATGATACCTGCTGCACCTACCAATTTAAATACAGAAAATGGAACCTCATACATGCTGTTAGATGCAGCAGTGGGACTCTTATTGTAGAGTTATTTTGTTAACACTACTCCTCTCTAAAAAAGAAATTTTTTTTTAAAAAGCTTGTAAGCATAAAATTTAGCAAATATTATAAGAGAGCAAAATATACAAAGAGAGCAAAATGTGGCAAACTGTCTGTTCTGTCATACCCAGCCCTGTTTCAGATGCCAGAGCAGCAGCTGCAGTCACAGTACTGAACCCATGTATGGGCCCAGTGTCCCAGCCTGATGTCTACTGAGATCCTGTTCACTAGTGCTGTTCACTGGGAGCCCTGCCACATCTCCTGTGCCCTCTACTGGCTCTGCCACAACTCAGAGACTCCTGAGGACAGACTGGACAGAGGTGTAACATTCACACGCAAACACACACACACACACACACACACACACACACACACACATACACGTAGATACACTGGTATGGGTCCACAAATGCATTCATATACTTGCGGACACACGTGCACGTGGCCCTACACGTACATGCAGAGTCTCAATATCGTGACTTAGAGGTAGTTCCTCCGTGTATCCCCTCTCACTCCAGTTCTTGGTGCCATCAAGTCACTGGCCAGGACATGGACAGCGCTTAGCTGCTGAGTTCCTGATGACAGCTGTCACTTAAAAGAGTGGGAACGTCAGACTTGCATAGCTGCTGAGTTCAGTTAAAAGAGTGGGAACATCAGACTTGCAGTACGCAATCAGGTTCTCATTTACACAGGTTTGTCCTCTATTCAGCTGGTCAAAGACATATATTTATGGATTCCATCACAGCTTAGTCCATAGTCTCCGAAGTGAAGTGAGAACTTTATCACATAAGTATAGTTACAGAACAGATATGAAATTCGCAATTATAATATCAAATCATACTCCAGAGTCAGTGGTTATAACTACTGAACTGAGAAAAGGAGAAGCTTTTGGAGATTAAATGATTCCCATTTGTGAGATTAAGATTCAAACAGAATATTGTTAAGTTTTGAACTCAGCGGAGGTGAGGATATCTTTCCAATTACTTTATGAGAGTGGTTTAAGGCTTTGATCTGAGGAAAGATAATCTTACCTTCCTCTTTTGAACAAAAACTAGGGAGAAAAAGAAGAAAAAGGAATAAACCTGAAAAGGATAAACCAAAAAAGTCGGCAGTTGCAGAATGAACATAAAAGTGAAGGAGGAATTAAAGCATTATGAAGTATACAGCAAACGAGGGCATCATCAGACACTGTAAATAAAGTAGAAAAAGTTCTGGCAATCATAAAACAAAAGCTTTACCTCGGTAACACTGAGATTTTTAAGTTATTCACACATAAAACGTAAAAAAAAAAAAGAAGCAAAGTGAAAAAGTGACTGTAGTTGAAAATAGGGAAGTCATTTATTCATTGTTTTATGGAGAAGATCACTGATTAGACTGGAAAACTAATACAACCAGTTACTTCATAAAGAAAAAAATATCAAAATCTCAAGTATGTGGGTGCGTTTTAATCAAAGAACAAAAAGGGTAAAGGTCAAGCTGACTGTTTGTCATACAGGCCTGTATTACCCTTAAATGTAAATCAAAAACTAATAACATTGATAATGGCCGACAGACTGGCACAGATTGTCCCAACTGTATTTAATACGGATCTAACAAGATTTACTAATAACAGATTATACACTGATAAAGTCACATGCACTATAATCAGAGATTATTCAGCAGAAACACGACAAACAGTCTGCCTGACCCTTGACGAAGAGAAGGCCTTTGATAGGCTTTTATAGCTGAGACATGGAGGAGGTTTGGTTTGTAGAAAAATAATTGTAAGTTGTTTTATGGCTGTGCATCAAACCCAGGGTTCCTTTAAGAATGTAGGTATGTATGCAGCTATATGGGTGGGTATATATGAGCATGTATATGAGTATGTGTATTAGTATATGTGTATATGAATGAACACAGCTGCTTTTTGTTTTTACTTTTAACAGTTTATATATTTAACATATTTATATAGATGTCATTTTTTTTTCTTTAGTGACCATAACAGAGGGGACAGCCTGATGTGAGGACGGAGCATTTCTTTCTTTTGCTTTTTTTCCCCTCTGTGTCGCGTGCAGATTCAGAGCCAGAGGATGCTGCCTCCTCCTGGATTTGCCCAGTTTAGAAAACTCAGCCAGCGGAAGGAAACTCACTTCATTTTCCCCTTATGCGTGATTTAATTTTCCCTCATATCCACACAATAGACACCCTGTTGGAGAACTGACTTCGCATTTTTGTCTGAGAATTTCTTTATTCTGTGTTACGGGGCATCCCCTGCCCCTGGTAAATCTATCCAAAACTTTTGTTCATGAACACTTTCTATATAGCCACTTGTGTTTACACTTATAGCAAATGTTGGGTTTTAAGTCTGATTTTCTGGAAAGTGAGGGAATAGACGGTATTTGAAGCCAACAAAACATGACAAAGTATTACTGTTTTGCAAAAATTAGTTGGCGTTTTGCTGACATATCTTCCAGGCAGTTTATTAATGAAATGGAAATGCATATTGCCCATAGCACTGTAGCAGTGACCAGTAGCTATGCGTAAGCTGTGGCTTCAGGCATGTCTGCCAATTTTATGATCTTGTACTCTCCATATGGTTGGCCTAAATAGTTAGCTTTGCTATCGCTGTCTTGTAAAAGGAGCATTTGCATCAGTAGTTTGCAACTAATCCCACTGATCTGTGCCAAGATTTGAGAGAAAATGAACTCAGCATGTAAAACTGCAAAAAAAAAAAAAAAAATAATAATAATAATAACAGTTTGATTTACTCATTCAAAATAACTTGCTTAAGAAGATCTGACATCAAGCAGATCTTCATGCTGAATGCCAAGGACTGTTCCTGTCCAAATGCATTGGTGCACTCACCAAAGAAATTCGTTTTGATTGGTTTGCTATATTTCAGTAATCTGAGCAATCTGTTGTAGGTGAGACTGCTGTCTAACAAAATAGCTATACAGAATAAAGAAAATAAACAAATGAATAAATTCATAAGTAATCATGCACATAGCCGTCTGTGGTAGAATGTACTAGTGTGGCTTAAACCAACTGATTTTGCTGGATCGTGACAGAGACAAAGAGCCACATATGCAAGCCAGACTCGAGGCACACTTCAGTCACATGACCCGTTAGTGCTGTAGATGCTGAAGTACCTACTCGAAGTCAAATACTCCTGGTTTCTATATACTCTCATTTATTATTAAATCTAATACGTTAACTAGGAAGTCTCTTTAAACGATACTGACGTTTAGGCTGAACCAGTCTGGGGACTTGAGACTTGACTTGGACTTGTGACCGAAGATGTACCACTTAAATTGGACTTAACAGTGAGAGACTTCAGACCCGACTTAGTCTGAAGTTCAAAGATTTCAAACTTGACAAGCTCAAAAACTTGTGAACATCTCTGGTTTTTGAGTTTATTGACTAACACTATATGGAGGTTTGATGTTCAATGCCACAAAATATTTTGCTAAATACCAGTTACAATGAAATACTTTTTTGTGGTGAATACATTACATTGCCATTTTGACATGATTATGCAGTGTACAATTATCCTACTCACCTCTTGGGGTCCTCAGCAACTACTCCTGCAAGGGAATAGCAAATACATCCTGTCTAACGGATTTTTGTATGCAAGTTGCATGTTATGTCATGAGAAAAACTGGCCTGCAGCTTTCTCATAATACATTCCTCAAATATTTCTATAAGATGATTTCTGAGATGGCTTATCTCTCTGTCAAGCCCGCATAATGTTCTGTTTCTGCACATGATCAAGGTATGTATCAGAATCATTAAAAATTTTTCTACATGCCCTGTAATGACATATTTTTCCTCAATGACATAATTTACTCTCAACAGCCTCAGTTAACAGATTAACAATATCTCCTTTTGTATTTAAGAAGTAACTGCTCTCCTATTGCACCTCCAGGCATTGTACTATAGTGCCCCCAACAGAGTACTTCTAGTACTACACATGCTGTATTCAGAATACGACATGTTGTAGAGGTCTTCCCTTCAAGGTATCATATTTTACCTGGAGATCCAGGCAACAGAGACTTGGCAAAATCCCCATTTTGATCTTTTTTTTTCATAATCAAGTGATATGTCCTCTTTGCCACGGGGTCTTGTTTGTAGGGAACGGCGGGTCTGAAGTAATACTTTGAAAAATTCTTCGTGTCCTCATGCTTGTGGTTTTCCTGGCAATCGCTCAGCCGCTGAGGTGTTTACTGTTGGGAGCGTCCAGATGCCAAGACACTGAGGGAACCAGTTCATTCTGTTCCCTGCCATCAAAAAAAATGCGTTCATTAAAAATGAATGTAATGGAATAAGACACAAAGACAGAGAGAGCTTTAAAGAAAATAAAGATTAAAATTAGGCATAGGGAAAGTATGTCGCACAGTACACCAATATTCACATTTGTAATACTCTTGGGTTTGAAGTGGATCGCATATTAAACAACTATATATTTCAAAAAAGAATAAACCAGATCTCTGCCTGTCTGCAGCTGTGAATCACTCTTTAAGCGACTACCAGATATTCAAGAGCCTCTAGGGAAGAACGCACCCAAATCATTCAAACATGTGGCAGCTTGCACTGTGTGGCTTGTCGACGCGGTGCTGCAGCCACCAGCTGCATGTGCGTGTGTGAGTGTGTGTGTGTGTGTGAATGTGTGTCTGTCTTCAGACATAGACAGAGACTATGATACAGAGAAACTCGGTATTAGTAACAGTAACTATGGTTTGAGTTCCTATTAAGCTTTATCTGGATACCACGCCACCAGACTAAAGGTAAGGTGTACCAGCTCCCCCCTCCTCTAAAGAGAATCGTTCAGGAGTGGGCGGAAGGAGAAAGGTAATGGGGGAGGGGTTGAACGGGAGGGAAACAAAAAGAGATATAGCACACAGAGAATGACTAGAATGAATGCAGTCAAGACCATGTAGTCAAAAGGAGTGCTTGAGTGCTCTTCCTGTAATAGCCGAAATCTCTCAGACCTTTGTAAGTTGTAACTAGTTAATGAAGAACTTGTTTTAAGGCATTTGTAAGGCTCCAACCATCTATTCTATTTGCTGATATCTCTGTACAGCTATTCCGAGGGAATCATTAAAAAAATCAGTTACTTTTGAAGATGAAACTAAATTTCTGGAACAAAAAATAACCAAGTTACTTTGGTGAACTGGAATTAAGACAAAGGAATTTCTGAGTCGGGAATTTAGAGGATTAGACTTTTTCTCTGAGATGGGTCCACGTTGTCCCAGTTTATCACTGTGCTCTATGTGTGACTTAACAACAAGGTGATGTTAGTGACAGGTAAGGCTGAGATTTTGTTTGTCCAGACAAAGCTACAAAATTCCCCCGCATTGATTTACTTCCTTTTGAAAACCGAGCGTTAGTTATAAAACATGTAGCAATTTGTTCTTTTGTACAGCTCTGCCTCAGCGACTGCAAGGAATTCTCTCCTGTAAAAATCTTCCTTGGAATTCTCAGGAATCCTTATCCTTATCCTACAGTTTGTTTGGCCTGTCTACCCTATTACTAATACAAAGCATTACGATTGCAACCTTTATGAAATTGTTTCTTAATTTATCTGCCTCCTTATTAATCCATGTTAAACATGCCTATGCAGGTCATACCTTCTCTCTGAGAGGTAAATATATAGGTCAACGGTGTTGTTTCAAATGCACACAAACAGGAGAGTGAAACTGGGTTAAATGTAAAGATTTAGCCTATATTTGCTGTAACATAGCCCAGTGCTTACTTGTATCTGAAGACAGTACAGTAACACCCAGGCATAGTGTCTACTGAGGCCAAGCACATATGATTAAATGTTTCAAGTATACTTTAAAGGCAGAGTTTTGCTGGTAGCTGTGAACTGATTTTTGCTTTTACACAAGTGAACCTCCAAACTCTGTGTGATTTCAGACCACCTAACAACAAAACATAACTGAAAAGCAGTTGAGACAAGGTCGATAAGATGAGGAAGATGAATTTAGTCACAGACAGCAGAGAGGAGCCTGATTCTAAGCTGAATCCTGTGGGAAAAGACCACAGCGCCGGCGCTACTAGAGTTACCAACCGTTACACAGCACAAAGAGCATGACATGGATTCCCTCCTTGTTTTATTCAGTTATTGAACCAGTTTGGCCACTGTAGCACAGTATATTCCTCATAAAAACTAGTTTTAGAGCCAGGGCGTTTCTCCAGATTATGTGTCATCATTCTCCCCTGTGTGTATGTGTGTGCACGCGCGCGTGTGTGTGCGAGTGTGACTCATGTGTTGCAACACTCAGATTCAAAACATAATATATATCGTTATCTTAACACCTCTGCTCTTCTCATGTGATTTTTTTTTATCTAGCAATAAACTTGTTTTTAACAGTTTAGAGAGGCCTTGGACTACATACAACTCAAACAGTTAATTAATATAGGTCTTTGTTTCTTTTTCCTCCTAAGTGAAGTGAGCAGGAGTGAGCATTTGCCAAGTTATTTAAGGTTATGTCTATAATCAAGTCATGGCATGTAAAGGAGATTTCACAAGTTCCCGAAACCTGGCGGGGGTTATACACATCATAGTCATAAAAAGTATCAGCCACCCCCTTCAGTGCAATACTACTTTACGAAAAATACACTTGCATCTGTTTATTCCTCCTGTGTGAATGGCACACACACAACAATATGCACATTTTGGAGAATGGCAACATGGCTTGCTGAACCTGCAGATATGTTGTTTTGATGTAGGAAAAAGTGACTTGCGTGCTTTACTGAGTAATGTACTAAAATAGCATTGTTATAATAGTTATTATAATTGTTCATGAGTCATTAATGAATCCTATTTTTAAGATGAATGGGATAAAGAAGTAATTTTAGCATTTGTGCATGCCGTTTACTTTCAAATGTGCATGCTGTCTCACAGACGTTTATTCATGCAAACATTTAATTGTGCACACAGACGCCTAACCAAATTGTAATGCTGAGTACATATATTCATCGCTCCACTCCCTTGTTAAACAATAAAACCGGAAGACAACAAGACAGAGGTAAGGAACAGTGAGAACTTCACGATAAATGAGTGAGATAAATATGTGTGTATTGTCTTCTCTCGTAGTGTGTGGTTTAGAGACTGGTTAGACCATCACAGATTGGAGGAACTCTATCAAACTATCAGAACGTCTCCTGGATACCGGAGAAACACAGGTAAAGACTGTCTTGCCAGACTTATTCATGCCCATGCCACATGATACGCTGTTCAAACATGTCTATGTAAATAGTAGAGGAACTCGGAGTTTGTGCATTAACATATTTTCGCTATATCCATGAGATGGGTATCTAAATAATATTTAAAATTTAACTGAGGAGTATTGCCATTCTCCTTCCTCTACGTTTCTCAGAAAAAAACAAACTCGATAACTTTTCTGGACTACAAGAGAAGAGCTAATCGAAACCTGAATAAGATGGAGAATACGGATTTTGTTTTTTGATTGTTTGTTTGTTTGTTTTGTTTTAATTCATTCATTTCATTCATTGAATATGGTTGGGTGATATCTTACAGCTAGAATAAAAGCTGTCAGGGCTAGTTGTTTCATTTTTTTTTTTTCAATTTGTGGAAGGATTTTTTGCAAAGCTTGTAAGCTTTTCAGTGTTAATGCAGGATTGAACATAAAAACCTACCCAGACACACTCTTTCACTGAGACCACCATTCATGACTCATTGTAACTTGACATTCCAACCCGGATATGACCATATAATGTCTCATTTCCTTCAGCAATTCACTTAGTGTTAACTATTTAATGTTTGCTACTGGGTATTTTTTCCTGTCTCAGCCTTTCAGTGGCTCTGAGGATTTTTGGGCTATTTTTGATGTAATCTTAAACAAACCAACTATGCGTTGAGCTTCATAAGAACAATCACTCTCTTGAGTTTGTGTAGGCATTTGTATATTGCAAAGATGTCACTATAGTCAACTACAGTATTATTTAGTAGTGTGTGGGTAATCACCTTTCATCTTTGCAGGGTAATATAAATGTTTTAATGATATGGTTATAAAAGGAACAGAACGGTTTGGACACGAACAAAATACAGCATTTCTATCATCGTGCGATAAATTTAAACACTGGCACTTTCTGTAAATGAGCACTTTGTTTACCGCTCTATATCTGCCATTGAAATATAATGCTAATTGCTGTTATGTGTTGCATGTCCAATGCAGTAACAAAATCAGCGAACTCAAAAATAAGGACAAAGCGGATTGATTTGCCCCAAATGGCAGCCTATGTTCACAGTGTTCCATCAGCTATTCATGGACTCTCCGTTCCACTCGTTTATTTATAGTCTATCGAATAAGCCCTGGTGGTGTTTCCACTTTAATTGATCACCCGACACGGGGAGTACCCCCCACACAGAGAAGCTGCATAGATCTCCAATGTTATTCCCTCGCGTCCACATTAAGCTCTGTGCTCCCGGGTCTTGAATGACATGCATACGTGGGACATGCCGTTCATTGCTTTGCTTTGCTTCACTGAAGACACTTAGAGGTGGTGACAAACGGGTAGCTTGCTAAGAAAAAAAAAAAAAAGAGTTACTTTGACCTGCCTCAGGGTGAAGGAGTGTCTGTGGAGAGGGTGTGGCATGAGGGCCTTGCCCTGCCCTTCTGGCCCTGCAGAAGAGCGCAGAACTACAGGCTCATGTGGGCGGTCACATTCCCATTACAGCATTTGGTTTTGTTTTTTGTTTGTTTTTGTTTTCTCCTTCCTGGAAGAAAACAAATATTGTTTGCTGCTGAGGTGTTTTAAGTTGCTGCTGTCCACATGTCCTCTTGTTGTGGCTAATGGTGTAAAGATGTTCGGGACGCCTTGTTGTAACAGAACAACCTTATGTCTTCCTCGATCCCTCATCTTTCCAAGCCTCAGAATGTTCCAGAGGAAGAAAAAAAAGAGAAGACCGGAGATCTCAGCTCCAAGGAATTTTGTCCACAGAGTCCACACGTCGTTTGACCATGAACGGGGATGTTTCGTGGGTTTGCCCCCTCAGTGGCAGAGTCTAATCGAAACTCTGAAGAGGCCTAAGCCCATAGTGGACGTGTCCACCATCACGCCTATGGACCTCAAGCCAAAAAAGGTAAGGAACAGGTCCTTTTCTCCCTTTGCGCCAGATCAAAAAGGCAAGAATGTGGTTAGATATGTTTTGAACTATTTGCATCTGAGCTGTCAATCCAGTGGCCAACATATGGTGTCTGTTTGTGTGTGTGTGTGTGTGTGTCCTTGTTATCACATTGTGAATCTCAGTATACAGTTAAAGTGATTTTACTCCAGATTCTGTTCTATTCTGTTGAGCACTTACCTGCAGGAAACAACATAGCCTAGACTAGTCTAGTCCATCTAGTCTAGTCTTGTCTAGTCTAGTCTATGTTTCCGGTAAGTAAATGTTCATGCTGTATGACTTTTGTGTATGTTTTCATTACATGAGCCAAAAGCGATTTTGTGGTCTTATCAAAGGCAAAATAATGACGAAAAGATCTTTGGACCAGAGTTTTTGGAACAGTGTTTTGTGTCCCCATCTGCATTATTCCTTTAAGTGCAAAGATTTAGTGTTGTGTGTATGTGTTTATGTGTGTGTTCATGCGCTTGTACACAGCTTAAAAAAGATTTTGGCAACCTTTTATAAGGACAAGCTTTTAATCATCTGGAAATTTCTAAAATCAATATTTTTGGTTCCCAGAGTTAACAGAAAGGGAACCTGAATGTCTAGTTTTTCCCCCCACCTTTTCCTTTGCTTCAGGGAGCTCCTAGTTTTGAACTAGTTGTGCATTGCCGTGAATTCAAACGGATATACGATATCACGGTTTTGACTCATAACAGAGACCAGTTAGTTTTTCTCCTCTTCACGAAGGAAATAT
The DNA here is from genome assembly GCF_902362185.1 of Chanos chanos. Taxonomy (NCBI): domain Eukaryota; kingdom Metazoa; phylum Chordata; class Actinopteri; order Gonorynchiformes; family Chanidae; genus Chanos; species Chanos chanos. The sequence goes on from NC_044498.1 coordinate 8,991,983, forward strand.
TTGCTTCTGTGCTAACTTGTCATTACTGTGTTGATATGACGATATGCCATAGTACTCAAAACTCCATGTCTCATCAATAAATCAATAAATTTGTCAATACATCTTACAGGACAGAGCAAATCACACAACCGCACCAGCCTTACAATGACATAAGTTACACTTCAAACCTATTCAAAATCAATGCAGCATTTTTTCATAGCAGTGCATATCGTTTGCACAACTATTCCAATACGCAGAGAAAATATTTCCCAACGTAATGTGCTATTTTAATGAAATAATGACAAAACAAAATATAATAATAACCAGCACACCTCTGCAAATGATTAATGTTAAACAACTTAAATTCAGCCCGTGGATTACCAAACACAATGGGTTTTAATCTCACTTGTGTGTTGGCGGTGCTCAGCATTGTGTTTCACACTGCTTTATGGACTCTCACAGCACAATTCATCATGCTTATGATGTTTATGGTCTGGGAGCAGCTGTTTATTTTGAAATAGCTTTGAATATTAAACCTCATTTTAAGGTACATGAAAAGTCACAATCAGTCGCTACAATCCTTAACACCAAGACACTGACTTTGACATATGGTGGCATGCCTGGTTTACTGATTGTTTTGATGTTGTTATTGTGAAAGTGTGTATTATCAAGGTAAGAATAAGAGCATTTTGAAAGCAGTACACTCTAGAATTAACCCAACAAATATAATGTTTTAAAACTATCCCAAAGAAATTATCCCAAAGAATTTTTTTCTCTAAAGTATCCATTTACATTCCACAAATAACAGACAAAGAGCAAATAGTGGGTGTGATCTTGTGTCTTTGAGAGAGTGTATCAGGATCAAAAGAAATATTTTTTTTCTGCAGTTTAAACAATTTCAACATTTTTTCTGCAACGTTACGCTACTTTAAACACAGGTCATTACCTGTGTTTTTCATGTTACACAATTGTCTTTGTTCACCTTTATCAAGTGCTAAATAAATGGATGATTGTGGTTTAGTTGCTCTTGGAACATTTTCTCCTAATATTTCACTTGTGGCGGTGCCTGCCTTTGTCTACACAAGCATTTAAAATACCTCTGCATGTATTGTGAGCATGTGACATATCCTTTATGAATGTTTTGTGAAGTCCATAAGTAGGGTCTGTCAGATGAAGTGTTTTCATTTTTTTGTTCATTCGTATGTTTGCCAGCAACCTAAAAGTGAAATCAGATCATGTTGCGTTCAGGGGTGTACAGATAGAGTAACATTCAGTGTAAGCTGTATGGAGTACAATGCAATAGTGTTCATTTATTACAAATCCAAGGGTATAATGCTTGTCATCATTTTTTATTCGTTTCTGTTTCTGTTTCTACATCCATCAGAGAATTGTGCGTGGGAGTTTTATTGGTCATAGAGATTATATGTCTGCTGCAATAGCAGGAATAAACCAGGTCTCTGTCACCAGCTCCAACTCACTGAGGAAGACTAGCCCATCACTACGGAAACGAGCCCAGTCCATGGGACAGATGGGTCAAATGCCTGAAGGGGACACATACCAATACCAGGAACTGAATGTTAAAAACCTTAAAAATGGCACGGTCCCCTCAGATTGGCAATCGAAGGAACGCCAAGCCCGCAGTGAGAGTGGGAGTCCAATAGTTGGCATGAAGAAGGGTGCAACTGTCACCCCTCAACCCAACAAAGTTCCACCAAGAGCCATTTCAGTCCACGAGATGTCCCTCACATTACCTGAGAAACCCAATCTCAGTGCAAGGGATATTCTGATACTTGCTGAGAAGGCAAAACTAAAATCGCATCAGTCTGGCATGGCTGGAACATACAATGATAAAAATCAGAGGCCTGCGTCCTGTATCTACACTGTGACTCAAAATCGCACCGCAGAAGCCAAGCACAGAGTTAATATCTCTCCAGCATTATCCAGGGTTTCTACGAAGACCCCCAGAAGACCACACTCCACTTATGACTTCAAGGTGAGGCATCCAACTTTCCTTGGGTATTGGCTCTTAGTGGATTCTGTTGCCTTGTTTGAATATAACAGTAAAAATGATGATAGATAATTGAACTGTTCGTCAGTTGTCAGGGACCATGACAAAAAAACCAAAACAAAACAAAACAAAAAAAAAACAGAACACCAAGTAGCAGAAGTTTGACTAACTTACTAAACTTTGCTCTCACAGGTAAACTCTTTGGGCCATCCTGCATTGCCTAGACCCAATGGCACAAGCAGTCCAAAACTAGTGTCTGGTGTTCACCCGCACCAAAAATTACACCAAACCTCCAGTCACCCTTTAGATCCTCTCTTACATACAGACAAAGAAAAGGACAGAACAAAAGTCCCGGTCTCACCCGACCAAAACAGTTCCCCGCAACGCCGGCCATCTCCAACAGGATCCCCAGGCAAAGGCCCATCCAGAACTCCATCTTGTCTTAGACAGACTCCACCTGCTCCTTCGGTGTATGAGGAGCCTAAAGTCTCCCACGAGCAATTTAAGGCTGCCCTGCAGATGGTAGTAGACAAAGGTGACCCACGAACTTACCTGGAGCACTTTGTGAAGATTGGAGAGGGCTCGACTGGTGTGGTATGCATTGCCCGAGAGAAACACAGTGGAAAGCAAGTAGCGGTGAAGATGATGGACTTGAGGAAACAGCAGAGGCGAGAGCTTCTGTTTAATGAGGTACGGAGAATACATTGTCTTTCCAGCAATGTAGGCTACTCTGTTGTATAGCGAATTCTATTGCATTGTCACACTACACCACTTCAAGTGTAACTGATTACTTTAATAGAATACACAATGTTATAGAGAGGAACCTATGCCTGATTTCAGACTCACTGTTCATTTGAACACAAACAGCATTGTGAAACAGGATATTTGTGCATTTGATCATTAGATTGGATTCAGCATACTCAACCCTTCAAACCATAATCCACCATTGCTGCTCTTACTGTCATTGTTATTATCTCTCAAAATGCAGTTCTCTCACCTAGACGTGTCACATTGAGGACATAACCAGTAGATTTAAGGGTTAATGTTCTTGCATCTTGTTAAAACTGTAGCATAGTCTGTTGTCAGTGTTACTTATTGACTTAAAGATCACTTTCAGCTTCTGAAAAGGGAGAGCAGAGGAGTACAGCCAAAACTGTAACCTAAAGAATTTATAGTAGTAAAGGTTGCAAGAATAAATACCAAACACATATTTCCAAACATAGCTGCAGATTTCTACTTAACTTTATAAACTGCAACATACATCTTTCTCCAAAAATCAATATTACTTTTTGTACACTAATATTACTCAGTTCTCTTCAAATAAGGGTGAAAATTCATGTTCAAAGTGTCTTCGACCCTTATTAAGATTTTTACTGATTGACTAACTGACTCTGAGCATGTAATGAAAAATGGAGCATATATAATATGATTGTTTTTGTTGTTGTGGTGCACAAAACCATGGCATAGATAACTGTGTTGTTTAGCTTAAAAATATTGCACTTAAACTCATGTATAGAGCTTATTCAGAATTCCAATACATATTACCCCTGGGGGAGTATGCTCAGAAGTTCAAAGAAGTTCACAGTGGATTTGATATGTGTCTCCTGCATTTCAGGTTGTCATCATGCGAGACTACAGACATAAGAATGTGGTGGAGATGTATAAAAGTGCTTTAGTCGGGGAGGAGCTCTGGGTTATAATGGAGTATTTGCAGGGCGGAGCTCTCACCAACATTGTGTCAGAGACCAGGTAAGAGAGAAAGGGTTGGGCTGGTCTGAAGGGTAGGATTAGAAGGTTGGGTGAGGTTAGGATTGTGAAAGCTTGCAGGGCTGGTTTCTCAGACAGTTATTAAGATTTGGAATGGAAATTCTAAATTTAAATTGTACAGGATTAGTGTTAGTGTGTGAACACATCTCAGAGGCCTCAGCGAGTCATAAAAACTGTCATATTGTGATGAATCCCATGTGAAATCAGTGCTCATTTAAGCACCGAGAGATTCCCGTAAGCAAACCATAATAATGAAATTGTGTGCATGTACTCATGTATACATGTGTATTTGTGTGTGTATTTGTGTGTGTGTGTGTGTGTGTGTGTGAATGTATGTTTGTCTGTACAGGCTAACTGAGGAGCAGATAGCTACGGTGTGTGAATCTGTGCTGCAGGCGCTAGCGTATCTCCACGCTCAGGGAGTTATTCACAGAGATATCAAGAGTGACTCTATACTCCTAACACTGGATGGGAGAGTAAGTATTTCGTTCTACCCCTGAGGGACTTTAAAAATTGTTTATCTGTTGGTTCTCACAGGTGCATGTGTTCAGATAAGAGATAACAACGCTGAATTATGCTTGAACATGAAACCATACAGAGCCCAGAAACCGAAGATCTTTTAGCAGACAAGCTTTAATAATTTATGAATGTTCCCTTTCATTCCTAGATAAAACTTTCAGATTTTGGATTCTGTGCCCAGATTAGTAAAGACATCCCAAAAAGGAAGTCTCTGGTTGGAACTCCATATTGGATGGCTCCAGAGGTTGTGTCAAAGACTCCATATGGCACAGAGGTAACAATGAATGCTAACAACGCAGAATATAACGTTATTTCTCTTTGGCACAGAATTATCTCAAGTAGCCCCAGTAAAGAAATGAGTGTGTTCAGTCTAACCTGTTACATCCATCATTGTCAATGGCCATACTGAACATTCACTGAAATGAGAATGGTGCACCTTAACTCCAAGTAGCCTACATATTATCTCTGAGCTCATGTGTTATTCACTATCTCTTCAGAAATCAGCTACGGCCAAATAAGAGTAAATGGGAAGAAGTAGGGTAGAGTTTGTGTCTTTGTGTGTCAGTGGAAAAAAACAGAAAAAGAATAATGGAGAACAATGTTTGGTTATAAGACTGTACGCATGTCTGCATGCTTGCAGGTGGATGTCTGGTCACTAGGCATTATGGTAGTGGAAATGGTGGATGGAGAGCCTCCATATTTCAGTGAAACACCTGTAGCAGCGATGAAGAGGCTTAGAGATGAGCCGGCCCCTACAGTCAGAAACACACAAAAGGCAAGATAAAGAGCCTAACACAGATCTTACATGACAGCAATTAACAAACAAACTCACTCCTTCACTCACTTGATCATCTCAATAACAAACTAACTGTCTAAGTAAGTCAAATTTGTACAAAAAATGCACGCATGGTTCTACTAAAATGCTTTCTATACATATCAAATTCAATACATATAAAAAAAACCTGCTTGTTTAGTAGCAAATCTGCAGGGGGGCTTGAAATGATCATGAGCCTTTCTCTATCTTTCTCTTTACAGATCTCTCCAGTGCTAAGGGACTTTTTGGACTCAATGTTGACAAGAGATCCTCTGAAACGGGCTACTGCAAATGATCTACTTCAACACCCATTTCTGCTGCAGAGCAGCTCTCCGCGCTGCCTGGTCCCTCTGGTGGAGCAATATCGCAAGCGCATGTCTCGTTGTTGAGTAAGACCAAGAACCGAGAATGCAGACAACCACGACACTAGACAGAGGTTGTCTGCACAGAAAAAAGACTGGTCCACCACAGATTCACAACAATGTGCAGACAGATGCATCAATACTACTGAAACGTTTAACAAATACCTTGTGGTTCTGCTCTTATATGACTGAATGCAGTCCCAGGAAAAGGCGGCGCTGTACCGGTCTGGACAAGTGAGTTTTCCAGTAAAGTTCTTTGTACCCCCTCTGGGTTCTAGAAGAAATACAAGTTTTGTTGCCCTAGTTACAGCAAAACACATGCTGATGTGAATATGCATTAATCGTTTCTGTGGAAACACTCACTAACTGAAGCTCTCATGCTTAATGTAGTCATTAAAAAAACAGCTTTTGTGTAAAAGCTGGAAGTTAATAAGATTTTTTTTTTTTTATGGGAATAAACGGGAGTTTTGTGAAATGTCACATCCATAAAAATCTGATGTTTCATCCCATGGACAACAATACAAAAGAACATTGCTGATCCAGTCTCATTTTTCTCCATTTGCCTGAAATACAAAATAATCATAACTTATATCTCTAACCCAAATATGCACTTGCTTTCACTGTCTGTAGCTGTATGACATGCCTTTTTTGGAACCAGGAATTGTCCATCTGTATATGACTTTAACTCTACACTTGGAGATACCCCTAGGTCAAGTGTTATGTCTATGGGTTTACAGATAACTTTATTACAGAAAATGTAATATTTTGCTGGTGGGAGTCAACCAACTGCTAGAGAACCTTGTCGTGAACACATGTAATGTTTCCATGGAATGATCAGGAGATAAAGAGAGTTAAACATTCTGAGCCTCAGTCGTGAACATGCAGTTCTGTTAAATGACTGTGACAGAATTTATGTGAAAAGATGCACATAAAACATGGGTAAAGATGATGTTGCTTCAAAAAACTAAAATTCTAATTTATATATTAATCTAAAGGAAAGACAATGTACAGATATACAGTTGGTTTGATACAGATTGTCTGTATATCACTACTTTGTAGTATACTGACAGTTAAAGACCATGAGTAAATGGCAAAATCTAAATGAACAAGCATGCACCTTACAGGGTTTGTCACATAAATAAAAGAAAGCACTCACAACTTTTTGGTTGTATTGCAGCATATTTTAGATAGAAGTATCTTTGCTGTCTGTGCCAAACATTAAAGCTTATTTTCTTTAAAAGTTTATTCATTGGTCTCCTTGGTCACCTGGAAAAGTTGAACCACCGGTACATCTGAGTGGGTTACACCAGTGTTTCTTAATCCTGCTCCTGGGGTACCCCTTCTCTGCATATCTTCTAACTATCCTTGCTCTGAACACACCTGATTAGCGTGGTTAACATGCTCTTGATTAAATCAGGTGTGCTCAGACAATCCAAAGTGCCAGTGATGAGTTCAGCCAGTCAGGTAGAGCAGAGAAAGATGGAAAACGTGCAGGGCAGGGGTTCCTCAGGAGCAGGATTGAGAAACACCGGGTTACGCAACTCAGGTTTGAGTTGCTTTTACCGCTTATTTGAACAAGGATCATGAAAGTACACTTACACTTTACTTGATTTTATTCTATATTTTATTTTGATTTTATTATGATTCTATAAATATTTTAAAAGGCACATTTAAGAAGTCGCAATTTTGAAACAGCTGCTCAAGAATAATACACAATATGTTATAAATGCTTATGAAGCCACAGGTGTCTACAATGGTCCTTGTTACTTGTGTCTCCTGTAAATATCTATTCCAACTAATCGCTACACCAAATTCAGCTAACTAGCAAACCCTTGAGGCCAGAATGTGTTTTTTTGTTAAATCAGTAGTTGTAAGATGATTGGAAAAAGTACCTGCAAATACATGTGTCCCTTGAGGCCCATTGTGAATGGTACTATATTTATCCTAACCTAGACTTTCCCTTTTATATGACCTGCCAGGGTTAGTGGAACATTTTTTTGGTTCTGGCTTAGTTCTGGCTCGGTCCCTACTTTACAGCTGGCTTTTAGCATTTGCCTGTAGCACTACAGTAGGACAACCAACAGCATAGACATAACCCAGCTAACAGAGTCACACACTGCAGACATATCCCCTTTCCCTCTACATTATCAGTACTTTTATTTAGACTTTGTTCTCTTTCCGGCAAATGCTTACATATATCAGGCTCAGGGAGATATCCTCCATTTTGTCTTAACCATTTCGACTCCATGATCCACAGAACAGCCACATAAATCAACCCAGTTCACTCACAATGCACATTTACTTTTAATAGGCAGCAGATAAGGAGGTTCTTAAATGAATGACCATGTGGCTAATCTACTTGTCCTTAGAGTGTTGGAATGCAGTTATCTACTCTGACAAGTTCTATTTAAACCAGGGTGAAAAGCTATACCACAAGACACTCATCTTGAAAAGGCCGCACATAATGTTGATTTATTATGTACTTTCCCCATTCCCCAATTACATCTATGATAAAACTTCAAGGCCAACTGTTTGCATCAAATCCCCATTTAACCTGTAAAGACCAGTAAGTGTTAGTAGAGCTGGTCAATATGTAAAGGCAACACATGACCACCATGACTGCCTAGGCAATTACAGATAACAGGGTTGTGTTATCAGTACACTGTGAGAGACCCTTTGTGCCTCTGTGTCTGCTGTGATCATAGTGCGGAGGTCTATTAAAAGAGATAATGGAGAAACGTGGCCATTGGAACAAATATACTGTTTGTCTTTTAGGTTAGTGCTTATTTGGCCTATAATGGTCACAATGCATGTACTTTAGCATCATCAGTTAACTTATTGTATGTTATTACATTATAAAATATGTTTAATCACCTCAAAAAGTTGATGCAAACCTAATGGATTCAGTCAAGGTAATGAGTTTTCATGTTTTTGGTTACTTAACAATCTCATTCTTTTACCTGAGAACACAGACATTTTGCAAGTCCTGACATCTGTGCTATTAGTCTCTTCTTTGAAGTGGACGCAATTTAATGTTGTTTAAATAATCAGCAAAACTTCATACAAGCTTTTCTGGGTTCCGTCTTAATAATCAGAATAGGTTGGGATGGAATGGCTGGTTAACATGTTTTGCGTAGTATCATATACTATCAAACAAAAAACAACATTTCTTAAAAGTAAATCCAATTGTTGTCTATTTACTTTGCCCACTGTAGCAATAGTATGCAAGATCACAAGTTAAAAAAACAAAAAACAAAACTTGTTTTGTTGTTTCGTTTTGGGATATAAGAAGAAAGCAAGAGCAGAGCATATAAGAGAATGAAATGTCAGTTGTGTCTGTTCTTGGGGTCTATTAATAGGACATTGTTAAGTGAAGATGAGTTTGGACAAGCTGTTCTGTGAGCACTGTGAAAGGTATTGCTGACATCTAGCAGACAAGCCTTTGATAAAGGCATGTAGCCCAAAGGAACACAAATGGTCTTAACCATTGCAGTCATACCTCTAAGCATGGGCTTCGACAATAAATCATATTAAGTTGCCTGGGAGATGATCAAGAAATAACAATTAATATTGATTTAAGAATATTTTCCACATATTTTTTTTTTTGCAATAATTAAATGATTATCTTCTGTTTTATGATGTTCATTGAGCTAAATCCTGCTGAGGCGATAGAAAAGTATTTTTAAAATATGGTAAGCATTGTAACTTCTTAAACATGTATCCCTGTATATGAACATGAAAAGGGGGTTGAATGTGTGAATTTGTTTGCAGCCAGAGAAGGACATTTGTGGAGTTTCTCTCAGAGGTGGCTAGAGGATTAAGATAAGCAGTGAAGCGTGAGTTTTCCTAAAATGGATGTTCACAGCTAAAGGTCCTACCACTGCCCCTAGTACATGTCTGATTCTCAGCACAGGCTGTCTGCTCTTTTTCTGTCTCTTTATCTCTTTCGCTTTTCTCTGTCACGTACCCTTATTTGGCACTTGGTCCCCTTTATAAAGCCATACTGTGGTGCTGCTTTCCACATTACACATATTCCGCAGGCAACAACCTCTCCTCTGTGCAGCTGATTCACACCATACCTGTGGAACCCAAGTTGAGACAATGGGAGATGCTCTCATGTCTGAGTTTGGAAAGGCAGCGCCTTTCTTAAGGAAGTCAGAGAAGGAGCGCCTTGAGGCTCAGACAAGGCCCTTTGACATCAAAACTGAATGCTTTGTAGTGGATGAGAAAGTGGAATATGTCAAAGGGCAAATAGTCAGCAAGGAAGGAGGGAAGGCAACTGTCAAGACTGAAGATGGGAGGACAGTGACCGTCAAAGAGGCAGATGTCCACCCCCAGAACCCGCCAAAATTTGACAAAATTGAAGATATGGCTATGTTCACCTTCCTCCACGAACCTGCCGTGCTGTTTAACCTCAAAGAGCGTTATGCAGCCTGGATGATCTACACTTACTCAGGGTTGTTCTGTGTGACAGTGAACCCTTACAAGTGGCTTCCTGTGTATGATGCTGAGGTTGTTGCTGCTTATAGAGGGAAAAAGAGATCTGAAGCCCCTCCTCATATCTTCTCCATCTCAGATAATGCCTACCAGTATATGCTAACTGACCGTGAGAATCAGTCTGTTCTCATCACCGGAGAATCCGGGGCTGGAAAAACCGTGAACACCAAAAGAGTCATCCAATACTTTGCAAGTATTGCAGCGGCTGGTGGAGGTAACAAGAAGGATTCTAATAAGGGGACCCTGGAAGATCAGATTATCCAGGCTAATCCTGCACTGGAGGCGTTCGGCAATGCCAAAACGGTGAGAAATGACAATTCCTCTCGCTTTGGGAAGTTCATTCGCATTCATTTCGGGACAAGTGGCAAACTGTCTTCTGCAGACATAGAAACATACTTGCTTGAAAAATCTCGGGTAACATTTCAGCTTAAAGCGGAGAGGAACTATCACATCTTCTATCAGATATTATCCAATGAAAAGCCAGAGTTACTGGACATGCTGCTGATTACCAATAACCCTTATGATTACGCATACATCTCCCAAGGAGAAGTAACTGTTGCTTCCATCAATGATAACGAAGAGCTTGTTGCAACAGACAGTGCCTTTGATGTGCTTGGCTTTACTTCAGATGAAAAGGTAGGGGTCTATAAGTTGACTGGTGCAATAATGCACTATGGCAACATGAAGTTTAAGCAGAAGCAGCGTGAGGAGCAGGCAGAGCCTGATGGAACAGAGTCTGCTGACAAGTCAGCATACCTGATGGGGCTGAATTCTGCAGATCTTCTAAAGGGACTCTGCCACCCCAGGGTAAAAGTGGGAAATGAATACGTCACAAAAGGTCAGAGCGTCGATCAAGTCTACTACTCTATTGGTGCACTGGCAAAGTCAGTGTATGAAAAGATGTTCAACTGGATGGTGGTGAGAATCAACCAGTCACTAGATACTAAGCAACACCGACAGTATTTCATTGGTGTGCTAGACATTGCTGGATTTGAGATCTTTGACTTTAATACCTTTGAGCAACTGTGCATCAATTTTACCAATGAAAAACTGCAACAGTTTTTCAATCACCACATGTTTGTTTTGGAGCAAGAAGAGTATAAGAAGGAGGGCATTGACTGGGAGTTCATAGACTTTGGAATGGATTTGCAGGCCTGCATTGACCTCATTGAAAAGCCCCTTGGGATCATGTCTATTCTAGAAGAGGAATGCATGTTTCCAAAGGCAAGTGATCAGACCTTTAAGTCGAAACTCTACGACAACCACCTGGGCAAATCAAACATGTTCCAAAAGCCACGTGCTGTTAAAGGCAAAGCTGAAGCACATTTTGCCCTGGTACACTATGCAGGTACGGTGGATTATAATATCGCCGGCTGGCTGGTAAAGAACAAAGATCCACTGAATGAAACAGTAGTTGGCCTTTATCAGAAATCTTCTCTGAAACTGCTGAGCACACTTTTTTCAAGCTATGCAGGAGCTGAGGGGGCTGAAAAATCAGGTGGCAAGTCAGCCAAAAAGAAGGGGTCATCATTTCAGACAGTATCTGCTCTGCACAGAGAAAATCTTAACAAGTTGATGACTAATCTGAAAACAACCCATCCTCATTTTGTTCGCTGTTTGATCCCCAATGAGAACAAGACTCCAGGAGTCATGGACAACTGCCTTGTTATGCACCAACTCCGCTGTAATGGTGTGCTGGAGGGTATCAGGATTTGCCGGAAAGGCTTCCCAAACAGGGTCCTCTATGGGGACTTCAAACAGAGATACAGAATTCTGAATGCATCTGCCATCCCAGAGGGTCAGTTTATTGACAGTAAGAAAAGTGCTGAAAAACTGTTGGGATCCCTGGATATCGACCATACACAGTACAAGTTTGGCCACACTAAAGTGTTTTTCAAAGCTGGGCTGCTGGGCACACTGGAGGAAATGCGGGACGAGCAACTTGCCCGCATAATCACCAGGATCCAAGCTAATGCCCGGGCTTTGCTCATGAGAGCAGAATATCAGAAGCTTGTGGAACGCAGAGATGCATTAATGGTAATCCAGTGGAACCTCCGATCCTTCCTGGGTGTTAAAAACTGGCCCTGGATGAAACTGTTTTTCAAAATAAAGCCACTGCTGAAGAGTGCTGAGTCAGAAAAGGAGATGGCAAATATGAAGGACGAGTTTAATAAATTAAAAGAAGCTCTAGATAAATCTGAAAGCAGGAGGAAAGAGCTGGAAGAGAAGATGGTCACACTTCTTCAGGAGAAGAATGATTTGCTTCTTCAGGTACAGTCAGAGCAGGACACGCTGACAGATGCTGAAGAGCGCTGTGAGCAGCTCATTAAAAGCAAGATCCAGCTGGAGGCTAAAGTGAAAGAATTGACTGAGAGAATAGAGGATGAGGAGGAAATAAACGCGGACTTAACTGCCAAGAAACGCAAACTGGAAGATGAATGCTCAGAACTCAAAAAAGACATAGATGACTTAGAGCTGACACTGGCAAAGGTTGAAAAAGAAAAACATGCCACTGAAAATAAAGTCAAGAACCTTACCGAGGAGATGGCCTCTCAGGACGAAAACATTATGAAGCTCACTAAAGAGAAAAAAGCACTACAAGAAGCTCATCAACAGACACTAGATGATCTTCAGAGTGAGGAGGACAAAGCAAATGCTTTAACAAAAGCTAAGGCTAAGCTTGAGCAACAGGTGGATGATCTTGAAGGGTCCCTAGAACAAGAGAAGAAGGTTAGAATGGACTTTGAACGTAGCAAGAGGAAACTGGAGGGTGACTTGAAACTCATCCAGGAGAATGTAATGGATTTAGAAAATGATAAACAACAGCTAGAAGAGAAGCTTAAAAAGAAAGACTTGGAGATATCTCAGCTAAATGGGAAAATTGAGGATGAGCAGATGGCTGCTGTTCAGCTCCAGAAAAAACTAAAAGAAAACCAAGCTCGAATTGAAGAACTGGAAGAAGAGCTGGACGCAGAACGTGCAGCTCGTGCAAAGGTGGAGAAACAGCGTTCTGACCTTTCAAGAGAGCTTGAGGACATAAGTGAGCGCCTTGAGGAAGCTGGTGGAGCCACGTCTGCTCAAGTAGAGCTTAACAAGAAGAGGGAGTCTGAGTTTCAGAAGCTTCGGAGAGACCTTGAAGAGGCTACACTTCAGCATGAAGCTACAGGTGCAGCTCTTCGGAAGAAACATGCTGACAGTGTTGCCGAACTGGGGGAACAGATTGACAACTTACAGCGTGTTAAACAAAAGCTAGAAAAAGACAAAACAGAACTAAAACTCGAGTTGGATGACCTGACATCAAATATGGAGAGCATTGTGAAGGCTAAGGTGAATCTAGAGAAAATGTGCCGCTCTTTAGAGGATCAGGTGAATGAGTATCGGACTAAAGCTGAAGAAGCCCAGAGGTCTCTAAATGATTTCTCTACACAAAGAGCAAAGCTGCTCACTGAAAATGGTGAACTTGGTCGTCAGTTGGAGGAAAAAGAGTGCCTGATCTCTCAACTCACGAGAGGAAAGAGCTCTTACACCCAACAAATAGAAGATTTAAGAAGGCAACTTGAAGAAGAGGTGAAAGCAAAGAACGCCCTAGCTCATGCAGTACAATCTGCTCGTCATGACTGTGACTTGTTGAGGGAACAATTCGAGGAGGAACAGGAAGCTAAGGCAGAGCTCCAGAGGGCACTCTCCAAGGCCAACACTGAGGTGTCAGCCTGGAGGGCAAAGTATGAGACAGATGGTATCCAGAGAACAGAGGAACTAGAAGAGGCCAAAAAGAAACTTGTCCAGAGGTTGCAAGAAGCTGAAGAAGCAGTAGAAGCTGTGAATGCAAAGTGTTCCTCTCTTGAGAAAACAAAGCATCGTCTGCAAAATGAGATTGAAGATCTGATGTTAGACCTTGAGCGGTCCAATGCAGCATCTGCTGCTTTGGACAAAAAGCAGAGGGCCTTTGACAAAGTCCTGGCAGAGTGGAAGCAAAAGTATGAAGAGTCTCAGTGTGAGCTGGAAGCATCCCAGAAGGAGGCACGTGCCTTGAGTACTGAACTATTCAAATTAAAGAATGCCTATGAAGAATGTTTGGACCAACTAGAAACCACTAAAAGAGAAAACAAAAACCTGCAGGAGGAGATCTCAGATCTAACAGACCAGCTCGGTGAAGGAGGAAAAAGTGTTCATGAGCTAGAGAAAGTTCGAAAGCAGCTAGAGCAAGAGAAGACAGAGCTTCAGACTGCATTGGAAGAAGCAGAAGCTTCCTTGGAGCATGAAGAGGGCAAAATCTTAAGGGCCCAGCTTGAGTTTAACCAGGTGAAAGCCGACATTGAGCGTAAACTTTCAGAAAAGGATGAGGAGATGGAGCAGGCAAAGAGGAACTACCAACGCATGGTAGAGTCTCTACAGACATCTCTTGAGGCAGAGACACGGAGCCGCAATGAGGCCTTGAGAATCAAGAAAAAAATGGAGGGAGACCTCAATGAGATGGAGATTCAACTAAGCCAGGCCAACAAACAGGCAGCTGATGCGCAGAAGCAGCTGAAGACAATTCAGTCACACTTGAAAGATACCCAACTTCAGTTAGATGATTCAAATCATGTCAATGAAGATCTCAAGGAGAACATTGCGCTCTTGGAACGTCGGAACAACCTTTTCCAAGCAGAACTGGAGGAGCTCAGAGCTGTGCTGGAACAGACTGAGCGATGTCGCAAGCTTGCTGAGCAAGAGCTTACAGAGTCAACGGAGAGGATGCAGCTACTGCACTCACAAAACACTAGCCTTATCAACCAGAAGAAGAAGCAGGAAGCAGACTTGTTGCAGATTCAGAATGAAATGGAGGAGGTAATACAAGAGAACCGCAATGCAGAAGAAAAGGCCAAGAAGGCCATTACTGATGCAGCCATGATGGCAGAGGAGTTAAAAAAGGAGCAAGATACTAGCGCTCATCTGGAGAGAATGAAGAAGAATATGGAGCAAACCATAAAGGACCTGCAACACCGACTGGATGAAGCAGAGCAGGTTGCCATGAAAGGTGGGAAGAAGCAAGTCCAGAAACTAGAGTTGCGCATCCGGGAACTGGAGAATGAGCTTGAAGCAGAACAGAAACGCAGCACGGAGTCTATCAAAGGTGTGCGAAAATATGAGCGTCGCATCAAAGAACTCACCTACCAAACGGAGGAGGATCGCAAGAACATGGCGAGGCTCCAAGACCTGGTGGATAAACTGCAGCTTAAAGTCAAATCCTACAAGCGGTCAGCTGAAGAGGCTGAGGAACAGGCAAATGCCAACTTAGCCAAGATTAGAAAACTGCAGCACGAACTGGAGGAGGCAGAAGAACGTGCTGATATTGCAGAGTCGCAGGTAAACAAGCTGCGTGCCAAAACTAGGGATGGTGCTCCTGGTAAGAAATCCCAGGATGAGTAGTGATTTTCAGGCCAGTAAAACACATTGTTTTATCTGTTTATGGGCACAAACCTCTAATTCTAATATGATAAATCGTATAAATGTGATCAAATTTAGCTCATAGTCAACTAGTAAAGCTTATATTGACTGAAATAATCAATTATATTGTTTGAAAGAAAAATTGTTCCCTGGCTTTGGGTAACCCTCTGAAATATGTAACCAAAAAGTCAGTGTTGTGTATGGTA